>NW_028173979.1:152717-181092 GCF_963971535.1 Notolepis coatsorum | reverse complement strand
CAGTATGCTCAGTATATTCTTACTGTATTTATTTCTGTATATTTTATTTCATTTCATTTTATCCTATTTTACTCTACTCTTATCCTAGGCAACTTGATTTGATTTGTGTTATTATTCTAATTTGTGACCTGTCCTGTCTAAATGTTTAAATGTTGAGCGATTTGCAGTGTCAAATTTCCCACGGGATAATACAAGTATTTCTATTCTATTCTATTCTATTCTATTCTATAAGGCCTTAATTCAATTAATGTGTGTTACTTAACACAATGGCGCCCAAGGACGTATATCTCCGTGTTTCGATTCCACCCGTTGTGGACAGAGGCACGGATAAATCCGTGGCAAGTTGTTATTGCTTTTATTCCATTTTAATAACCTATTCAAGGTCGCCGAGCGGCACTGCAGATCTACCCTACTCTATGAATTTGAGAAGGTGCAATAACGGCCAGATCCTCTTAGGGGCACTATCGTGATAATGCAGTGTTCCCTGTGGCCGAACGGTGGACTATTTTTTTTAACTTTTTTTTTTAGTTTCCAGTAGCAGGATTCTGGATGTGTAGCTTGGATTACGTTTTGCATCGCAGATTTCACCATGTAATAAGGGGATTTATCATCAGTCAATGGATATATCGATCTACCAGATGGCGATCGATAACGGGGAAATGCTCAGGGCGATCCCACCGGACCACGGTAAGATCTTTTTCACGTAAAGTACATCCCGATCGGGCCTTGTTTTGATAGCCAACCAGGCGTTCGACCTATGTGGCTAATGAGGCTAACGCGGTTATTGGTAATCGATAATCAGAAACGACGTCCCCCGCCCCCCCCCCCCCCCCCTTTTATGCATACATGCGTGAGGATCGTACCGATCATATGCAGTTTGAGTTTTAACTGGAGCGTATCTATAGCCGAAATGCCATTGGATTTAACGTTATTAGGTATTAGCCCATTATCTCGGCTTCCAGGAAATATACTAGACCAAATCCGGTATAACGCTTATATTCACGGCGCTATAAAATGAGAACCTATTGATGATTTTTTTTCTCTTTAAGCCATTTTGAAAGGACGGTTTATGGACTCAATTGACAATGAGAATGGACAGATAGCAATACTATAAAGTATAGATTTAGCTGTACAAACAGCCCCACGTTTGTTTACATTCCCCGGTCCTCTTGAGAATAATTAGACTCATCCCAATGGTCCTGAATGTGTTAATGTATGTCTGTCTGCCTGTTTGCATGCCTACATTTTGTTTACATGCCTTTTATATACATTTTTTATTTACATTTTTTCTACTAAAACTGTATTGTTCATTTTGCACTGTAAAGTGTCTTTGAGCATTCGGAAAAGCGCTATACAAAATGTATGTATTATTATTATTATTATTATTATTATTACATGTTGCTGATTTTACATCGTCCCTGTCTTGCCTTGTTCTGTCTCAGCATTTCCTTCCTGTATTCTGTATTGTATTCTCCCATCCTACTCTGTATTGTCCCCACTTTGCCAATAGCAAAATGTGTATTTAATAGCCTTAACCCCGCTATGCTGTTATATTCAAATACTGTTATAATTATGCTCTTAAAATGTCTGTTCTGTTTTTACCTGGCATTTAACATCTTGCCTAGAGACTGCAGTTGAGAACTAGCTACCCAGCTAACAATGGCATATTACTGTAACAGTGGTGGTACTCTGTCTCATTACCGTTGAATAATGTGCACTGTCCCTATTCAAATAAAGGTAATAAAGTAGAGTACAGTAAAGAGGCGGTGTGAATGCGTACAGATACAGAGTGGACGGTTGGATGCAGCCAGACGCAGCGTGGCTCCCGGCGCTGTGTGATCAGTGTTCCCTTGAGTTGAACATGTCTCACCCGAGTGAGAATCTTGACTGCCACGATGGAGCAGATATCGGGGCATATCCTCACAATGGATTCAGCAACACTATATGAGAGGGACCAGGGGTGTAAAGTACTTGAGTAATTGTACTTTGTTACAATACTTATGTACTGTTTTTGGGGATTTGTACTTTACTCGAGTATTATTAGGTTTGTATACTTGTACTTTTACTCAATTACATTTCAGAAGAAAAAAAAACATTATTTTTACTCCTTACATTTAAAATGCAGACCTACAAAGTACAAAGTACAAATCTCACTTCGAGTACCTTCTGACTGAGGTAAGGTCTATCTTAGGTAACCTGCTGGTATTTTTTTTTAAACCTAAAACATGCTTCTATACCGATTACAGTGTCGTATTTTACCGGACCTAAAACATGCTTTTGGTAACGATCGCAGTTTCGAGTTAAAACGATGATTTTGTGAAGACACATATGTATATGGTATATACCTTTGATTTGGAAGTATTTGGGGTTTCAGGAGAGCAACCCGAACGATTTGGGCATAATGCATATAACGCGTCATATCTCGCGATCTATGAAAAAAGACTGGATTATTTTGGAAAGGGCCGATGTTTAGCGTGGAATAGCGCACAAACTACCGTATGTAGAAATTAACTGGTTAGACAGTGTTGGACTATAAACAATGCCTGTCAAATGAGCCATACTATTGTCTCCATAGTTATAATCAGTGTTGTGCTAGTTACTGAAAAATAGTAACTCAGTTACTTTACTAGTTACTTCATTTCAAAGTAACTTCGTTACTGTACTAGTTACTTACACCCAAAAGTAATGAGTTACTGTGAAAAGTAACTATTTAGTTATTTAAAAAAATAAATAAAAAAAAAAGATTGCTCCCGAGTCCCATGCCCCAGATAGTATTCAAAATCGGTTGATCAACTTGACAGTTTCCATTCACATCACCGAACTCTGCTAAGCAATGTGGTCTAGATACAAACACAAATCTGACACAAACAAATGTTGTCCCGAGTCGATATAATAAGAAGTGCGGCGGTTGAAGGAACAGCCTTGATGTCGCCGGAGCGTTTCATTATAACCATTATAATTCAAGGGTACTTGAACTGTACTGCTGTACTGTACTGTACCCATTCTGCAATCTGTTAATAAAGTTTTCATTCATTCATTCATTCATACTACGACTATGCTTGCACCTCATGGTACCAAAGCACCTCAAAGGCGCTTAAAACAAAATTACAAACATCACAAAACAAACTGGTCAGACTACTACTTGACCTGAACCCACCTCACCCCTGCCCACTTTGACAACCTAGGATGGCTTAGAGTAGACGACAGAGTACAGCAACTTGCAATGGGCCTGGTCTACAAGATACACTATACGACCGGGGTACCCATGTACATGTCAAAATACTTCCCAAAGGTCAGTGAATACCACAACCACTACACCAGAGGGAGCTCCACAAATCATGTAAAACCCAGATTCGGCTCAAACAAGGGACTAAACACGTTTCGCAATTATGCCACAACAATGTGGAACGCCCTACCCAAAGCTAGGGGTAACAGTACTGTATATTTGAATACCGTTTATGTCACAAATGTATCAGTACTAAATACCTATATGTCCCTATGCCATAAATGTCATGTATGTTGTGTATGTCATAAATGTCTATATGAATTGAAAATGGGGGACCCTGATGGAAACAAGACAAACGTCTTTCTCAGGTCTGCATCCCCTTAACAATTGTATGTATTGAGCCGTACTGTATTGTACCCATTCTGCAATCTGTTAAATAAAGTTTTCATTCATTCATTCATTCATTCATTCATTCACCATCTTGCAAGTTGCAACGTTGTTTAAGATATCAATCAAAGCATTGCAACGTTAGAATAGTTAGGATATCAATTGTGCATGAAAGGACTATATTTATATTGTTTGATTAGTATTATGAGATTCCCTGGCAGATTTCGTACAGTCAAAATCCGTTGATCAACTTGAGTTTCAGTTGCACTCACCAAAGTCTGCGGTGGTCGAGATGTAGTAACGTTACGTTAGTCGACTCCAGCAGCGCCTCAAACATGTTCTTTATCTCGTTTCCATGTTGTATATTAATTATCTCTCCAAGTAGTTGCTAAATGGTTTGTTAGTTTGTTACTGCGTTCTTTTTATGTGGATTCATAGCGAGCGTTTGTTTTGTTTACAATAGAGAGGGTCTATTTCTTTTCGTAGCCGCATCTGGTTTGCGCACTTCTGATTGGCCAGTGGCCAGACTCGCCTCGTATCATTCTACGCGGGTGGGGATGAGGATAATAATAATAATAATAATCACTACCGCTCGCTATCAATCTACGCCGTATATAACGCAAATAACGCAGTGACGAACCATTCAGTAACGTAAGTAGCGTTACTGAATTTCAAAAGTAATGCGTTAGAGTACTAGTTGCGGCAAAAAGTAACTTCGTTTATGTAACGCGTTACTTTGTAACGCGTTAGTCCCAACACTGCTAACGGGTCAGGAGATACACTCACATGGAAGTGAAAGGTTTGGTGTCCTCCAGTAGGGCCCAGGAATGTTCACAGCAAATGGGTGAGGAGATGCACTCATAATAAATGTTTGGCCTGAGGGTGGCGCTAGATGAAAGGTCAGGGGGTCACAGAAATCAATGGGTTTCTTTCTTTTTGGGATCATGAATGCACACAGAAAATGCAATGGCAATCCAGCGATTACCCTTTGAGATATCTTGTTCAGACTCACACACACAAACAGTTGGGACCGATTACATAACCACCACCATCTTGGTGGAGGTAACAAATACTAATACCTAAGCTAACTGGCAATGTGAGATCTAAGCTAACTGGCAATGTGAGATCTAAGCTAACTGGCAATGTGAGATCTAAGCTAACTGGTATAAATAAGGGATAATACATGACAATGTGAGATCTAAGCTAACTGGTATAAGTAAGGGATAATACATGACAATGTGAGATCTAAGCTAACTGGTATAAATAAGGGATAATACATGACAATGTGAGATCTAAGCTAACTGGTATAAATAAGGGATAATACATGACAATGTGAGATCTAAGCTAACTGGTATAAATAAGGGATAATACATGACAATGTGAGATCTAAGCTAACTGGTATAAGTAAGGGATAATACATGACAATGTGAGATCTAAGCTAACTGGTATAAATAAGGGATCATTTCAGTTTCAGATTCAGATTCAGATTCAGATTCAGATTTAGATTCAGATTCCTTTATTAAGCAATTTGTGTAAAAACACATTGCATTTACATTTACATTTAGTCATTTAGCTGACGCTTTTATCCAAAGCGACTTACAAGTTCTGTATAACTGTATTTTAATTTTTTTTTATTCAGACAATGGTTGAAGAAGTGCGTCTTTAGTCGACGGCGAAAGATTGGACGTGTTTCGGCTGTCCTAACTGGGGTGGGTAGTTCATTCCAACATTGTGGGGCAAGGACTGAGAATAGGCGACTTCTCTTTGATGACCCTCCCGGAGCTTGGATAGGAGTAGGTCTGAGGCGGCCAGAAGATGCAGAGCGTAGGGGTCTTGAGGGTGTGTAGTTAGAGACCATTGACCGGAGGTAGGCGGGAGCGGTTCCCTTTGCCGCACGGTATGCTAGGTCGAGGGCCTTGAAGCGGAATCGTGCAGCAATGGGGAGCCAGTGCAGGTCCCTAAGAAGTGGGGTGACATGGGCCGACTTCGGTAGGTTTGAGATCAGACGGGCCGCTGTGTTCTGAATGAGTTGAAGAGGCTTAGTGGCAGTGGCCGGGAGGCCAGCGAGCAGTGCGTTGCAGTAGTCGAGGCGGGAGATGACTGTTGATTGGACGAGGAGTTGGGTGGCTTCTTTTGTCAGGAAGGGGCGGATCCTTCTGACGTTGCTCAGGAGGAATCGGCAAGTTCTGGTTGTCGCTGCGATGTGAGCAGAGAAGTTCAACTGGTCGTCGAGGACAACACCAAGGTTCTTGGCGGTCGGGGACGCGGTCACAGCTGCATTCTCGACTGTGATGGAAAGGTCGGTCAGGGCGGAGGATTTGGCCGGCAGGTGGAGCAATTCTGTTTTGCTTAGGTTCAGTTTGAGGTGGTTGGTCGTCATCCAGGCGGAGATGTCGGACAGACAGGCCGAGATCCGCTCAGAGACGTGGATATCTGAGGGAGGGAAGGAGAGGAAGAGTTGAGTATCGTCGGCATAACAATGGTAGGAGAAGCCATGAGACGTGATAATGTTACCCAGTGATTTAGTGTAGAGGGAGAATAGAAGGGGTCCTAAAACCGAGCCCTGGGGGACACCCGTCCGCAGGGGGCGCGTGGCCGACAGGGTCCCTCTCCATGACACTTGGTAGGAGCGGTCATTGAGGTATGATGACAGCCATGTCAGCGCAGAGCCAGCCACTCCCATTCCTGCGAGGGCCGCGAGGAGGATCTGGTGGTTGACTGTGTCGAAGGCTGCAGATAGATCTAGGAGAATCAGGACAGAGGAGAGGCCTTTCGCTTTTGCTAAGTGAAGTGCCTCTGTGACCGCAATGAGGGCTGTCTCTGTGGAGTGACCAGTCCTGAAGCCTGACTGATTAGGGTCTAGGAGGTCATTCTGTAAGAGATAAGCAGTAAGTTGGTTGGATACAGCACGTTCAAGTGTTTTAGAAAGGAAGGAGAGAAGAGAGACAGGACGGTAGTTGCCTATGACGGTAGGGTTCAGGGATGGTTTTTTTATGAGGGGAGTGACTCTGGCTTGTTTTAGGGAGGTGGGGACCACCCCCGAGTTGAGTGAGGAGTTGATGGTTGCAGTTAGGAATGGGAGGATGTCTGGTGCTATGGTCTGGAGGAGTGGGGAGGGTAGCCGGTCCAGCTGGCATGTAGTCGGACTGGTAACCGACGATGATGAGGAGGAGTACAGAGCCCTGGTGGAGAGCTTCGTGGGGTGGAGCGACAGCAACCACCTCCAACTCAACACCAGTAAGACCAAGGAGCTGGTGGTGGACTTCCGGAGGGGCAAGAAGAGGCCCCCCCGATTCCCATCTCCATCCGAGGGGTGGATGTGGAGATGGTGGACACATATAAGTTCCTTGGGGTACACCTGAACAATAAACTGGACTGGTCGGATAACACAGAGGCCCTCTACAGGAAGGGACAGAGCAGGCTGTTCTTCCTGAGGAGACTCAGGTCCTTCAATGTGTGCAACAGACTGCTGCAGTCTTTTTACCAGTCTGTAGTGGCCAGCATCCTCTTCTATATGCTATGGCATGCTGGGGAGGCTACATCAACTCAAGGGACACCAACAAGCTCAACAAGCTGGTGAGGAAGGCTAGCTCCGTGGTGGGAGTCGAGCTACCTAGACTTGAGGTGATGGCAGAGAGGGGGATGATAAGGAAGCTGGCTGCCATCATGGAGAACCCCTACCACCCCCTCTACGACAAGCTAGTCAAGATGAGAAGCTCGTTCAGCCACAGACTCATTCCCCCCCGACACTCAACTAACCGCCTCGGACAGTCCTTCATACCAGCGGCCATCAGGCTCCACAACAGGGGGCAGCGACTAGCAACCTCCAGGCTCCACAACAGGGGGCAGCGACAGCGACTGCTACCAGACATTGACCTGGGACTTATAGGAACCCAAGGAGGACAACCTACACTACCTTAGGCTTACTGCACCTTATGTGGATAATGTGATACTGTGATACTGTGAATAATGTATATTTCAGTGGATACTGTGATACTGTGAATAATGTATACTCAGTAGATAGTAAATTATAACACTACCTTATGCATACTGCACCTTATGTGACACTGTGAATAATGTGAATATTTTCTTCAACTAGTCAGATAGTAAATTATATTGACCAAATTGTTTACACTGCCTGTGTTGTTTTTACTACCTGTACCCCCCCCCTCCCCCCCATGCTGCTATGATGCCTGAATTTCCCCAAGGGGATCAATAAAGGAATATCTTATCTTATCTAACATTGGTAATTGTTGCGGCATTACAGTGTATGCATTTTTCATAATTTCTTTCACAGTAACAACAAACACCAACACAGACACAGGACAAAAACAGTGCAGTGGAGGATTAATTATTTAAATAAATACATATATATAAAGTGTAAAGTGCAGAGTTCCAGTAAGGACTAGTGCAGTGCAGTCAGTGTCATTGTGCCAGTGTCACTTGGGGGCAGAGGGGGGGGGGGGCTGAGGCATTGGTCAGCCTGGCGGCTGAGGGGAAGAAGCTCAGTCTGTGACGAGCTTTCACAGCCTTTGGGATCCTCAGCCTTCTCCCAGAGGGGAGCAGGGTGAAGAGGCTGTGACCGGGGTGGGAGGGGTCGGCCATGATCTTTCTTGCCCTCTTCAGTGCCCTGGAGATCCCTCCACCCCCGCCCCATCCGAGCACATACTGTACAAATACACCAGCGCTTAATACCACCACTTACTCATAATAGATGGTTACAGTACTCAGTGGTACTCAGACTTAGCCAACTCAGGAGCCACATTGCAAAAACACTCCGTTCCTCAACCAAACCAACACCAGGCTACTAATAGGCTATTTACAAGCTATAGGAAAAAGCATGACGATGTAGACCTACTGTGTGCTGTACCAGTAGGCCAGTGAAATGTATCACCAACATTAACTATTAATACTTGTGGCAAAATAACAAGCAGTGTACACTTATTGTCATTCATGGTTTCCCCTAGCCATTCAAATGCCCCAGGGGTCCCTGTAGTGGCCTGTCGACAGCCCACCAGCACACAGTCACTGTAATGAAGTCCCAAACAACTGTAGTAGAGACTGGTCTATAAGTCCATAACCATATAAATAATATAATAATGTAGTAGATACAGAGCCTGGTCACCACAAAGTCTATATAACCATATAAATATAATAATGTAGTAGATACAGCCTGGTCACCACAAAGTCCATATAACCATATAAATATAATAATGTAGTAGATACAGCCTGGTCACCACAAAGTCCATAACTGCAGCTTCAGATGATCTCTACCCCAGGTAGAAAAACCGGAAGTAATCCTGAAAAATATGGAGCTCTTGGCCTTAAAAGTAAGCAATATACTCTTCATAAATATATGATAAATTGTGTTGAAATTTTGTTTTTAAATTAAATGTAGGCTGGAGTTAAAGCGGTCATGTGTAATTGCGGTGCCTGCTGGTACTGTCTCTGTGTTTCCAATACGTTTCCCATGTTTCCTTATTCTGTCTTACACCTTCCCCCCGCATGCATGCAGTACTTTCTGGAGAGCAGATTCCTGGTTTCTTGCTGGTCGAGGTTGCCTGTGTATTTGGTTACCATTGATGCAGAAATATAGGCATGCTGTCTCTCTGGTATCGCCAGAAGGTTGACCAAAGCTGGTCGCACCGGATCATTCAAGGCTATAGTAGCAGCGAAGGTGGTGTGCTTTAAAAAGTTCAAAGTTCAATTCAAGGGGTTATATACAACGTTTTTTCAGGGAATATACAGTAATAAAATGTTATTGAGTGATCAGCGCTCATCAACTAATGAATTCTATAGATTTAACATTTGATTGGGACAGACTATGAAGGACCTGAACTGGCAAAGTGCCCCAAGAAAGAGAGGGAAGGTGTGAGAAGAATACCATGTAGAGATATCGTCAGGAGATTAGTTATTACCCCAGAACAGTCGGTAAGACATGTCAAGCTAGCCAACGTTACCAGGTCAGACATGTCAAGCTAGCTAATATTGTGAGGTCAGACATGTCAAGCTAGCCAACGTTACCAGGTCAGACATGTCAAGCTAGCTAATATTGTGAGGTCAGACATGTCAAGTTACCAAAGTTACCAGGTCAGACATGTCAAGCTAGCTAATATTGTGAGGTCAGACATGTCAAGTTACCAAAGTTACCAGGTCAGACATGTCAAGCTATCTAACATTACCAGGTCCGACATGTCAAGCTAGCCAACGTTACCAGGTCAGACATGTCAAGCTAGCTAATATTGTGAGGTCAGACATGTCAAGCTAGCTAACATCATCAGGTCCGACATGTCAAGCTAGCTAACATTACCAGGTCAGACATGTCAAGCTAGCTAATATTACCAGGTCAGACATGTCAAGCTAGCTAACATTACCAGGTCCGACATGTCAAGCTAGCTAACGTTACCAGATCAGACATGTCAAGCTAGCTAACGTTACCAGGTCAGACATGTCAAGCTAGCTAACGTTACCAGGTCAGACATGTCAAGCTAGCTAACATTACCAGGTCAGACATGTCAAGCTAGCTAACGTTACCAGATCAGACATGTCAAGCTAGCTAACATTACCAAGTCAGACATGTCAAGCTAGCTAACATTACCAAGTCAGACATGTCAAGCTAGCTAACATTACCAAGTCAGACATGTCAAGCTAGCTAACATCACCAGGTCAGACATGTCAAGCTAGCTAACATTACCAGGTAGGCCTAACAGCAGCATAACATCTGGAATTCTAGTGTTAGACTTGTGGAAGTCCCTCTCTCTCTGTCTCTCTCTGTCTCTCTCTCTCTCTCTCTCTCTCTCTCTCTCTCTCTCTCTCTCTCTCTCTCTCTCTCTCTCTCTCTCTCTCTCTCTTTATCTCTCTCTCTCTCTCTCTTTATCTCTCTCTCTCCCTCCCTCCATCTCTCTCTCTCTCTCTCTCTCTCTCTATCTCTCTCTCTCTCTCTTTATCTCTCTCTCCCTCCCTCTCTCTCTCTCTCTCTCTCTCTCTCTCTCTCTCTCTCTCTCTCTCTCTCTCTCTCTCTCTCTCTCTCTCTCTCTCTCTCTCTCTCTCTCTCTGTAGTGGCTTTGGCTACTGATCTTACTGAGCCAACCCTATGGATATACAGCCACATCTCCCTACAGTATATGAAATCACCTCAGGTTTCCTCTGTGTCGTCCTAATGAGCCTATCATAGGTGAACTGAGAGTGGGAAATGACCCTCTACAACTCAGAATGACAGGACTTCTACGACTGGTGAGCTAACCAAGCAGAGAAAGCACTGTGTTGGTAGAGAGCTGTTTGGGGGCAGGGGGACAGTTCGTGTCTCTGAGCCAAACATGAACCAGATTTTCTGCCATGTTTTGGCTATGTTACATTAGTAATCTTTTAAATTTTCTCTCCTTGTCTGTGCCCTAAAGGAGATAACTTGATTGATTGATTGTTGGATTGTCTTTATTGGAGCAATAAAACAAGGATTGTGCAATACAATACAAAGAATATTGATCAAAAGGATAAAAACACATTAAAGCCCTAGAGCTTGTTTCCATTGTGGTCCTTGTGAAGTGAAGTGAATGTAAGTGTGCATATGTGAGCGTGTGTGCGTGGGGAACATAAAACAAGATACAATATATAAAAACAAAAACAATACTTCACATCAATAGAGACCTCACCAAATAACAATGACCCTACCGGGGTTCCAATATCTTTTTTTATCCACTTTTTCTCCTCCTGTTTTTCTGTATTTTCTCCCCATCCCAATTTGAGTCGTTATGCCAATTCCCCCCTCCCCTTCCTGGCCGCTGTGCGCATGTGCCCCCCACTGGTCGGTCTAGGGAGCCCGGAAGTCTAACACATGCTTCCTCCGATACATAGGAGACAGCCAGCAGCCTCTTTTCACCTGACAGCGTGGACTCTCATTGGTGAAGTGTAACGCATGGGAGGTCACACTACCTTCACCAGTTCCCTCCCTCGCTGTGCAGGCGCCCTGACCGACCTGTAGGAGTCGCTGTTTACAATGACCAGATTACCCACCGGCTTCCCTCCCGCTGACACTGCCAATTGAGCCAGTATGACGACCGGCCAAGCCGGAGGCACCGCTGACAGCCGGGTTCGATACCAGTGTCTCTGCGGTGGTAGACAGACGCTTAGTCTGCTGTGCTACCCGGCCGCCTAGGGGTTCCAATATTTAAAACCAATAGCCTACAGGGGACAGAAAACAAACAGAGGATTATGAACCGTTTTTTTAAGGAGGTCATAAAGGTAAACGTGGAAGCAAGTAGCTTTATACTTTCAGGTAGTTCCATTAAATTGCTGCAGAATATAAAAAGGTACATTTGCCCATTAAAGATACAAATTTGAAGGGTACAATGTCGGTGGAGCTTCCTCTGGTGGAGTAGCTGTGTACGTCACTGACTTTACTCAAATAGTCAGTGACGTAGCGTAACTCATGTCACACTAACGTTTCGTAGAGCACTTTGAGCCGAAGTTGCGCTGCGATTTCTGTATTCAGACAGCACAGTTCCGGGTAGCAGCCATATTGCGTCACCTGATCTGATTACTGCGCGCTGATTCGCTGTGAACGGATGTATCTGGCTCTGACCTTTCAATGCATGGACAATAACGGCTTTGTGGAAACAACTCGCTCAGGGTTCAGAATGGGCTACGTCTCTTAACACTAACTCACAACCGTCAGTTCGTTATTTTTTTAAGGATGGCGTTTATAGGTTTTTGTAAATGAACTCTTCCCAAGCGATAATACACCTCTGAAGTGGTCTATTGTACAATTAGAATCTCTTCATTTGCCAAGTACATTCTTGCATATACCAGGGATCTGTCCGCATTTAACCCATCGTAACAATTTAAGAGCAGTGGGCAGCCACAGGCCAGTGCCTGGGGAACGGCTCCAGCTCCAAGGCCTTGGTGAAGGGCGATGGTGGGAGCATGTACCAGCCATGCACGTCTTTTATGGTGCGGGCGGGAACTGGATCAGTACCCAAAGGAAACCCATGCAGACTGCACACAGAAAGCCCCCCCCCCCTCCCGCCAGGGTGAAATCCAAGACCTTCCTGCTGTAAGCCAACGACGCTAACTGTTGTGAAGGGCCAGATTAAACCGAATATATATATTTATTTATATATATATATTTAATTGTATTTGTATATTCTCTAATATTCCTTGATATCCCTTGTATATTCCTTGTACAATATGCATTGAATATCCATTCTAGCCTACTGAACATCCCATAATAGTCTCCATTCTACTATTGGTCGAGACCTTGGTGCCAGGCTGCCATACCCCCAGACCCAGTTCAAACGTACCGCTCAACATGTACGAACAAGTCCTAGTTCCGCGTAGGAATCTGGCTACCGCACCACTAATGGGACTATTTGTTCATAGTGCGTATATATACTGCGCTACTAAAGTAGGACTTCCTTTTCAGTCCAGTTTCTTACCCTCCAATAGAGTCACAGACGTAAAGCCTCCCCGCGACGCCACGTGTGGGAGTAAGGCCAAGTTCGCCTACCATCGGTATTGAGACATCGTGTATATTAATATTTGAATAGTCATATTTGGCACTATATCGTCGAGTTGGACGTAGTCTATTAAGCTAATAATAGTCTGTTAATATATAGTGCTTCGTACGGTGAGAATACTACCGTAGTCAGTACCCCATCGTTTCGGGCAGAGAACTGGCTGCTTATCCAGGGTGGTTGACCCCACGTGAAGCTGCACCCGAGGAGCCCCAGAGCCGACGAGTGAGTAGACCTGTATACCGGATTATTCTACCGACGACAGCCCGCCTTCCCAGGCACGGATTATGCTTTGTATACGTTGATTATTCCATGGAAAAAGACCCCCGACACTGCCGTGTGTTGGAACCCCCCCCCTGGAGAGGACGCAAGGTGAGGAGACGCTCTGCAAGACGAGGTCGCTTCACGTCTCTCCCCCGTGGACCGGAGAGAGCCGGCTCACAGAGAGTCCACCTGCTTTCATCTGTGGTCCAAGGATCGCCGGCGCATTGAACGGCACTACAGTGGGTTCACCTGGGATATCCTTGGCCGGATGAGGCAGCCGGATTCTACCCCCCCCCCCTTCCTACTCCTGTCGGCTTACAAGCGACCGGATTAACCCCCCCCCTAGTGTATCCAGCCTATAATCATTAAAGTATCATTGCTGTTATTCCTTAACTATTCCAGGTCGTATATGTACCACCTGCGCCTTCAGAGATTGGACATTCTCTATTGATATACCGACGAATACTCTTGCCATAAAAGTGCATACTAATTCCCATTCATAAATGTGATTGATTTGATTAAGTGCTTGCTCTACACACCATCGCTGTGTAGAAATAAAGACCTATTTCTAATTCGTACATTTGTGTTGGATCCGTTTCATCTACGTGACAGTGTTCATCATAATATATTTATGCCGAGTACTGGGTGGCCGAATATTAAGTACAAAGGTAGTGGTAGTAAGTATCATATCTAGTAATACAGTCAGGGAATTGTACCCCTCAGATACAATTGGTCCTTCGAGCCGGAGGGTAATTAGTGTACTATTAATGTTGTGAAGGGCCAGATTAAACCGAATATATATATTTATTTATATATATATATTTAATTGTATTTGTATATTCTCTAATATTCCCTGATATCCCTTGTATATTCCTTGTACAATATGCATTGAATATCCATTCTAGCCTACTGAACATCCCATAATAGTCTCCATTCTACTATTGGTCGAGACCTTGGTGCCAGGCTGCCATACCCCTCAGACCCAGTTCAAACGTACCGCTCGACATGTACGAACAAGTCCTAGTTCCGCGTAGGAATTTGGCTACCGCACCACTAATGGGACTATTTGTTCATAGTGCGTATATATACTGCGCTACTAAAGTAGGACTTTCTTTTCAGTCCAGTTTCTTACCCTCCAATAGAGTCACAGACGTAAAGCCTCCCCGCGACGCCACGTGTGGGAGTAAGGCCAAGTTCGCCTACCATCGGTATTGAGACATCGTGTATATTAATATTTGAATAGTCATATTTGGCACTATATCGTCGAGTTGGACGTAGTCTATTAAGCTAATAATAGTCTGTTAATATATAGTGCTTCGTGCGGTGAGAATACTACCGTAGTCAGTACCCCATCATTTCGGGCAGAGAACTGGCTGCTTACCCAGGGTGGTTGACCCTATGTGAAGCTGCACCCGAGGAGCCCCAGAGCCGACGAGCGAGTGGACCTGTATACCGGATTATTCTACCGACGACAGCCCGCCTTCCCAGGCACGGATTATGCTTTGGATACTTTGATTATTCCATGGATAAAGACCCCCGACACTGCCGTGTGTTGGAACCCCCCCCCCTGGAGAGGACGCAAGGTGAGGAGACGCTCTGCAAGACGAGGTCGCTTCACGTCTCTCCCCCGTGGACCGGAGAGAGCCGGCCCACAAAGAGTCCACCTGCTTTCATCTGTGGTCCAAGGATCGCCGGCGCATTGAACGGCACTACAGTGGGTTCACCTGGGATACCCTTGGCCGGACGAGGCAGCCGGATTCTACCCCCCCCCCCCTCCTACTCCTGTCGGCTTACAAGCGACCGGATTAACCCCCTCTAGTGTATCTAGTATAATCATTAAAGTATCATTGCTGTTATTCCTTAACTATTCCAGGTCGTATATTTACCACCTGCGCCTTCAGAGATTGGACATTCTCTATTGATATACCGACGAATACTCCTTGCCATAAAAGTGCATACTATTTCAATTCATAAATGTAATTAAGTGATTAAGTGCTTATTCTACACACCATCGCTGTGTAGAAATAAAGACCTGTTTCTAATTCGTACATTTGTGTTGGATCCGTTTCATCTACGTGAGAGTGTTCATGATAATATATTTATGCCGTGTACTGGGTGGCCGAATATTAAGTACAAAGGTAGTGGTAGTAAGTATCATATCTAGTAATACAGTCAGGGAATTGTACCCCTCAGTTACAATTGGTCCTTCGAGCCGGAGGGTAATCAGTGTAATATTAATATAGTGTTATTAATATTGAAATGGCCTATGATGAACACTCCACGAAACGATCCTCCTAACCAACGCCCGCAGCGCGAACGACGGCTCCCTCAGTACTTAGAGGCTTACGCTGTCAGTCAACAACCTAGTCTTCTACTAACAGTAAACGCGGTAAAACTAGAAAGTAAAAGTATGTCTAACCCCAACGCCCAGACTACCCCGACCATAGAGGCCCCTACGGGCTCTAATGTAACTGACCAAGTTCACGGTGGGGACCAGTGGGAACCAGACATGACTTCACACCCCGCCAGTACTGAAGAAGTAGTCCCCGATGAGTCCCGGGAGGACTACAACGCTACCGAGAGAGAACTCGGCACGGAAGAAGACGGGGAGAGCACCGTGGAGATAGAGCTCCAAGGCTCCGCAAGGAGTACCCCGAGGGAAGGCTCCCCTATACAACCGCCTTCTCCAGAGGCAGAGAGGACCCTACAGCAGGCCTTCCTCATCAGCCTGAACGCCGCTGCTGAACGCGACCGACTGCAGATCCAGCAGCGAAGCGAACACGAGCAGATACGTCTAGAAATAAGACGCATTCAGATGGAAGAGAATGTGGCCCGAGAACGAGCCGGTGCTCAACGGGACGCAGCGCGCGACAGACAGCAGTCGCAACTAATAGAACAGCTGATCAGACGGACAACACCCTCTCCCTCCGCCAGAGGCTCCAGGAACTCGTCTAGACACACCTCCAGGGCGGCATCCCCTAGCCGAGTAAACAACCCTGAACTTGACCAACAGACGAGGTCTATACCCCCCACAGACCACCTCCCCCCACCGGTCCAAGCGAGACCTAGCAACCGGGAAGGAGCAGCATATCCTGTGGAGAGGCTAAACCAGAGACTACAAGCACTGGATGACCTAACTGAAGACAAAGAGGAAGAGGAGGAGAACCACGCCCGAAGACAGCACAGTACTCTACCGGACCAGGAGGTCCGGTACAGCCCAGGCTATACTCCCGCGGAGCTGCGCTACAGACCCCCGACTCTATACACGGGTGAGCACGACGCACGACCCGCACCGAGGAACAGCACCTGGACAAGCGGGCCATGGTACACTGCCGGTACCAGCCCATACCAAGGAGCGGGAGGAGACTCGCCTAGGAGGCCTCTCCCCCAACGCTCGCCGATGTATCCACAGTCAGCGTCATACATTGGCACGCCTATGGTACCCGACTTCACCCAAGAGAACCGGGCCCAGTATACAGAACTCCGCATGTGTCTGGAGACCATGTTGGTGGATGTATTGGATGAACGCCACAAATACGCCATCCTACTGAAGCACTTAAAGGTACCCCGCGCACATAATATAGCGCTCGCCTACGCGACTTCCACCACCCCATACACAGCAGCGCTGGTAGCATTGGACCAGAGGTATGGGCGCATATGGGATTACGTGATCCAGGAGATCCGACACATCGACCGCTTACCCCCAGCAATAGACAATCGAGCACTGGACGACCTGTCCATCAGAGTGCAGTCCCTGGTAGGGATGTTGGGAGCGCAAAGAGAGAAGGGGAGGCATGAACTTTACGCCAACTCAAATGTGGAAAGGATCCTGGAGAAGCTGCCGCCCGCTCGCCAGGAGCGCTTTAGGCGGCAGAGGGACCACAGAGACCCGAATGGCCCCGAACCGAACCTCCTCGATCTAGCAGACTTCCTGGCGAGAGAAGTCAGCAGCCTACGGCTAGATACATTCGGACGGAGCACCCCTGGCTCCAGAGAAGGAACCAGACGACTAAATGATGGAAGAAGATCGGTGACTGTGATGCACCAATCGGAGTCAGTACCGAGCAGCAGGAGCCACAGTACCCCCTCCAGAACGGAGAAGTGGAAGATAGTGTGCCCCTACTGTGAGAAAGAACACTGGCTAGCGCAATGTGACTCCTTCCCCAAGCTGAACGTGGAGGAAGCAGGTCAATGGATAAAGTCCAACAAGCGCTGTTTTCGCTGTGCGCGCTCACACATGGCAGCCGAATGCCGCTTAAAGAAAAGGTGCACCAAGTGCGATGGAGCCCATCTGGACATACTTCACGACAGTAACAGACGGCGCCCTTCACCTGCACCATCCAGCCGCAAAGCGAGCGTCATGTACATCGATCCCGCCAGCAGCAGTGGAGCCCGAGTACTCCTAAAAGTAGTGCGTGTGACACTAAGCTACCAGAATAAAGTCCTGGACACTTACGCCGTCCTCGATGACGGGTCAGAGAAGACCCTGCTGCTCGCCTCCGCTGCGGCCCAGCTAGGGCTGCGGGGAAGCGAAACCCAAATGACAATTCGGACAATAAGACGAGATTTGAAGACGATAAAGGGCGAGAATGTCTCATTCTCTATCGCAGCAAGCGGCCAGCCTGAGCGACGGTACCAGATTGCAGACGCTTTCACCAGCCAAGAAATAGGACTGTCGCGGTACACATACCCCGTCGCCAAGCTGATGGAGAAATATGCACATCTGCGCAAGTTACCGATCCCGCTCATAGACAATGCTATGCCGACCCTGTTGATAGGCTCCGACCATGCAGACCTCATTGTCCCGATAGACCGGGTTCATACCGGACACCGAGGCTGCCCTGCAGCAGTCGAGACCCGTTTGGGATGGACTCTCCAAGGCCCGCTCGCCAAATCTCTCAACCGAAGTACAGCCACTAGATGTCTCCACTCCCGAGTCACAGAGGGAGAAACCGCACTCCTGCAACACGTAGAGCGGCTATGGACCCTGGAACAAATGCCCTTTAAGAACGTAAAGAAAGACATTCGCTCTAAAGATGACATTTACGCCATTCACCTCCTCGAGACAGGGACCAAGAGAGTCCCGGTCAACGGCGTGTTGAGATACGCCACGCCACTCCTGCGGCGAGAAGGAATGCCTACTTTCCACGCCAAGACAGACGCCACAGAACGGTACCTGCTGAACACGGAGCGGCGCTTAGCCAAGAACCCCGCCCAAGAGAGTGTATACCGCGCTGAGATTGAGAAGCTCATCACAGCTGGACACGTCACAAAGATGGACATTAAAGAGGCTGACCAGACCACTGAATCGTGGTACGTGCCCCACCACAAGGTCCATCACAACGGTAAAGACCGCATAGTATTTAACTGCAGCTACCAGATCGGATCCCAAAATCTGAATAAAGAGTTACTGCCCGGTCCCACACTCGGCCCCTCCCTACTCGGCGTTCTACTCCGCTTCCGCCAGGAAAAGGTGGCCATCAGCGGGGACATTAAAGGAATGTTCCTGCAGGTGAGATTAGTAGAGGCGGACAAGCCCCTGTTACGGTTCCTATGGAGAGAGAAGCCAGGAGATGAGCACCCAGCCATCTACCAATGGGAAGTCCTCCCCTTCGGAACGACGTGCAGCCCCTGCTGTGCGACATTTGCACTACAGAAACATGTAGCAGAGGACCCAGCAGCGGACGAAGAGGTCCGACACAGTGTAAAGAACAGCTTCTACGTAGACAACTGTCTACAAAGCCTTTCAACCCAGGAAGAAGCCGAGGCTCTCCTGATTAAACTCCGCGCCTCATTGATCAAAGGCGGCTTTGATCTCAGGCAGTGGGCCAGCAGCGATCCGCAAGTACTGCGCAGCCTCTCCTCCGAGGACAAGGCAGCCAGCAGCGAGACCTGGATGGCTACAATCCCGGGAGAAGCCCAGGAGATGACCCTGGGATTGGTGTGGCGATTCAAAACAGATTCGCTTCACTACAGACACAAGCCCCTGACTACGGAGCAGGGAAGGCCGGCGGCGGCGCCGACCACCAGACGGAGTGTGTACACAACACTCGCCCGACAATATGACCCGCTAGGATGTATTCTACCGTACACCACCAGGGCAAAAATGATTGTACGAGCATTGTGGGACAAGGACCAGGGCTGGGACGACCCCATTCCCGCACACCTTGCATCCACCTGGAGAGAGTGGGAGATGGAGCTCCACTCACTCCCAGGCGTTAATATGCGCCGAAGCTACTTCCCACCCACGGTGAGGCCAGAGACATGTAAAATGGACTTACACGTCTTCAGTGACGCCTCAGAGGTCGCATACGGATCAGTAGCCTACTTGCGGGCCCAAGACCAGGGGGGAGAGATCTACACAGCATTTGTCCTCGCCCGCTCGAGAATAGCCCCACGCAAGCAACAATCTATCCCACGTCTAGAGCTCTGCGCAGCCCTAGCCGGAGCGCACCTAGCCACGCTCATCCAACGTGAGCTCACCATACCGGTGTCTAGAACAATCCTGTGGTCAGATTCCACGACGGTACTCGCCTGGATCAAATCGGACTCATGCAAGTACAAAGTCTTCGTGGGAGTCAGAGTCACCGAGATTCAAGACTTAACCGAAGAGTTAACCGGAGAAACAGAGTGGCGCTACGTTAATACAAAACAGAACCCAGCTGACGTCATCACCCGGGGGATGCCCCTGGATGACCTCACCCGTCGCAATGTCTACAGTGACGGCCCCGCATTCCTAAGACTCCCGGAAGGACAGTGGCCCATGCCTATCCCGAGGGAAGCAAGTCCAGAGGAGGTGGAAATTAAGAAGTCTGTGTTCTGTGGATTGAGCACCGTAGCCTCCACCGACCCTAACATAGACGATTGCACGTCCATAGAGAGTGCACAACAGAGAACATTCCTGCGGTACCACCCGGAGTGCAAGTCCCCCGCTGATATGTCAGCAGCTAACTATGAGGAAGCAGAATTGCTTCTACTGCAGCGAGCCCAGAGAGACTCGTTCCCCGATGAATTGGCCTGTCTACAGGGAGGAAAGCCTGTCCCATCCGACAGCAGATTAATTCACCTGGCCCCCGAGAGCGACGCTCACACCCTCATCAGAGTGGGTGGTCGCCTACGCAGAGCCCCCAATCTACCGGATGACATTAAATACCCGATCGTATTGAACAGCCGACACAAGGTCACAGAGCTGATTATAAAGAAATACGATGAGGATGTACATCACGCCAGGAGCAGTTTCCTACTGCACTACCTACCGTCTCTACAGACCCGCCAGAAGTGGGTAAAGGAGAGAGACAATTTGACAGAAGGAACAGTCGTCATGATTATTGATCAATCACTGCCCAGAGCTATGTGGCCGGCCGGCCGCGTAAGCAAAGTGATCACCGGTGCCGACGGCAAGGTCCGAGCAGCTGAAGTGCTCGTCCAGGGTCGCACTTACACCCGTCCCGTGGCAAGGCTCATAGAACTGCCTCGACTCCCAGACACAATCGATGATGACCATGACCCTACAACCCTATGACTTTGTGAAGTTGACTGACCCCTACAGCAAACCCTTATGTGTAAATAGACAACGCGATTAATCTGTCTCTGTTTAACTGATTAGGTCTGGGACCTATTCAGGGGGTGGCTGTTGTGAAGGGCCAGATTAAACCGAATATATATATTTATTTATATATATATATTTAATTGTATTTGTATATTCTCTAATATTCCCTGATATCCCTTGTATATTCCTTGTACAATATGCATTGAATATCCATTCTAGCCTACTGAACATCCCATAATAGTCTCCATTCTACTATTGGTCGAGACCTTGGTGCCAGGCTGCCATACCCCTCAGACCCAGTTCAAACGTACCGCTCGACATGTACGAACAAGTCCTAGTTCCGCGTAGGAATTTGGCTACCGCACCACTAATGGGACTATTTGTTCATAGTGCGTATATATACTGCGCTACTAAAGTAGGACTTTCTTTTCAGTCCAGTTTCTTACCCTCCAATAGAGTCACAGACGTAAAGCCTCCCCGCGACGCCACGTGTGGGAGTAAGGCCAAGTTCGCCTACCATCGGTATTGAGACATCGTGTATATTAATATTTGAATAGTCATATTTGGCACTATATCGTCGAGTTGGACGTAGTCTATTAAGCTAATAATAGTCTGTTAATATATAGTGCTTCGTGCGGTGAGAATACTACCGTAGTCAGTACCCCATCATTTCGGGCAGAGAACTGGCTGCTTACCCAGGGTGGTTGACCCTATGTGAAGCTGCACCCGAGGAGCCCCAGAGCCGACGAGCGAGTGGACCTGTATACCGGATTATTCTACCGACGACAGCCCGCCTTCCCAGGCACGGATTATGCTTTGGATACTTTGATTATTCCATGGATAAAGACCCCCGACACTGCCGTGTGTTGGAACCCCCCCCCCTGGAGAGGACGCAAGGTGAGGAGACGCTCTGCAAGACGAGGTCGCTTCACGTCTCTCCCCCGTGGACCGGAGAGAGCCGGCCCACAAAGAGTCCACCTGCTTTCATCTGTGGTCCAAGGATCGCCGGCGCATTGAACGGCACTACAGTGGGTTCACCTGGGATACCCTTGGCCGGACGAGGCAGCCGGATTCTACCCCCCCCCCCCCCCTCCTACTCCTGTCGGCTTACAAGCGACCGGATTAACCCCCTCTAGTGTATCTAGTATAATCATTAAAGTATCATTGCTGTTATTCCTTAACTATTCCAGGTCGTATATTTACCACCTGCGCCTTCAGAGATTGGACATTCTCTATTGATATACCGACGAATACTCCTTGCCATAAAAGTGCATACTATTTCAATTCATAAATGTAATTAAGTGATTAAGTGCTTATTCTACACACCATCGCTGTGTAGAAATAAAGACCTGTTTCTAATTCGTACATTTGTGTTGGATCCGTTTCATCTACGTGAGAGTGTTCATGATAATATATTTATGCCGTGTACTGGGTGGCCGAATATTAAGTACAAAGGTAGTGGTAGTAAGTATCATATCTAGTAATACAGTCAGGGAATTGTACCCCTCAGTTACAATTAATATAGTGTTATTAATATTGAAATGGCCTATGATGAACACTCCACGAAACGATCCTCCTAACCAACGCCCGCAGCGCGAACGACGGCTCCCTCAGTACTTAGAGGCTTACGCTGTCAGTCAACAACCTAGTCTTCTACTAACAGTAAACGCGGTAAAACTAGAAAGTAAAAGTATGTCTAACCCCAACGCCCAGACTACCCCGACCATAGAGGCCCCTACGGGTTCTA
This sequence comes from Notolepis coatsorum, assembly GCF_963971535.1. NCBI lineage: Eukaryota > Metazoa > Chordata > Actinopteri > Aulopiformes > Paralepididae > Notolepis > Notolepis coatsorum. Next base: position 158,410 of record NW_028173979.1, on the reverse strand, counting down.
ATGTAACTGACCAAGTTCACGGTGGGGACCAGTGGGAACCAGACATGACTTCACACCCCGCCAGTACTGAAGAAGTAGTCCCCGATGAGTCCCGGGAGGAATACAACGCTACCGAGAGAGAACTCGGCACGGAAGAAGACGGGGAGAGCACCGTGGAGATAGAGCTCCAAGGCTCCGCAAGGAGTACCCCGAGGGAAGGCTCCCCTATACAACCGCCTTCTCCCAGCGAGGCAGAGAGGACCCTACAGCAGGCCTTCCTCATCAGCCTGAACGCCGCTGCTGAACGCGACCGACTGCAGATCCAGCAGCGGAGCGAAGAAGAGCATATACGTCTAGAAATAAGACGCATTCAGAGAGAAGAGAATGTGGCCCGAGACCGAGCAGACAGCCAGCGAGCAGCTGCTGGTGCTCTACGGGACGCAGAGCGCGACAGACAGCAAGCGCAACTAATAGAACAGCTGATCAGACGGACAACACCCTCTCCCTCCGCCAGAGGCTCCAGGAACTCGTCTAGACACACCTCCAGGGCGGCATCCCCTAGCCGAGTAAACAACCCTGAACTTGACCAACAGACGAGGTCTATACCCCCCACAGACCACCTCCCCCCACCGGTCCAAGCGAGACCTAGCAACCGGGAAGGAGCAGCATATCCTGTGGAGAGGCTAAACCAGAGACTACAAGCACTGGATGACCTAACTGAAGACGAAGAGGAAGAGGAGGAGAACCACGCCCGACGACAGCACAGTACTCTACCGGACCAGGAGGTCCGGTACAGCCCAGGCTATACTCCCGCGGAGCTGCGCTACAGACCCCCGACTCTATACACGGGTGAGCACGACGCACGACCCGCACCGAGGAACAGCACCTGGACAAGCGGGCCATGGTACACTGCCGGTACCAGCCCATACCAAGGAGCGGGAGGAGACTCGCCTAGGAGGCCTCTCCCCCAACGCTCGCCGATGTATCCACAGTCAGCGTCATACATTGGCACGCCTATGGTACCCGACTTCACCCAAGAGAACCGGGCCCAGTATACAGAACTCTGCATGTGTCTGGAGACCATGTTGGTGGATGTATTGGATGAACGCCATAAATACGCCATCCTACTGAAGCACTTAAAGGTACCCCGCGCACATAATATAGCGCTCGCCTACGCGACTTCCACCACCCCATACACAGCAGCGCTGGTAGCATTGGACCAGAGGTATGGGCGCATATGGGATTACGTGATCCAGGAGATCCGACACATCGACCGCTTACCCCCAGCAATAGACAATCGAGCACTGGACGACCTGTCCATCAGAGTGCAGTCCCTGGTAGGGATGTTGGGAGCGCAGAGAGAGAAGGGGAGGCATGAACTTTACGCCAACTCAAATGTGGAAAGGATCTTGGAGAAGCTGCCGCCCGCTCGACAGGAGCGTTTTAGGCGACAGAGAGACCACCGAGACCCGAATGGCCCCGAACCGAACCTCCTCGATCTAGCAGACTTCCTGGCGAGAGAAGTCAGCAGCCTACGGCTAGATACATTCGGACGGAGCACCCCTGGCTCCAGAGAAGGAACCAGACGACTAAATGATGGAAGAAGATCGGTGACTGTGATGCACCAATCGGAGTCAGTACCGAGCAGCAGGAGCCACAGTACCCCCTCCAGAACGGAGAAGTGGAAGATAGTGTGCCCCTACTGTGAGAAAGAACACTGGCTAGCGCAATGTGACTCCTTCCCCAAGCTGAACGCGGAGGAAGCAAGTCAATGGATAAAGTCCAACAAGCGCTGTTTTCGCTGTGCGCGCTCACACATGGCAGCCGAATGCCGCTTAAAGAAAAGGTGCACCAAGTGCGATGGAGCCCATCTGGACATACTTCACGACAGTAACAGACGGCGCCCTTCACCCGCACCATCCAGCAGCAAAGCGAGCGTCATGTACATCGATCCCGCCAGCAGCAGTGGAGCCCGAGTACTCCTAAAAGTAGTGCGTGTGACACTAAGCTACCAGAATAAAGTCCTGGACACTTACGCCGTCCTCGATGACGGGTCAGAGAAGACCCTTCTGCTCGCCTCCGCTGCGGCCCAGCTAGGGCTGCGGGGAAGCGAAACCCAAATGACAATTCGGACAATAAGACGAGATCTGAAGACGATAAAGGGCGAGAATGTCTCATTCTCTATCGCAGCAAGCGGCCAGCCTGAGCGACGGTACCAGATTACAGACGCTTTCACCAGCCAAGAAATAGGACTGTCGCGGTACACATACCCCGTCGCCAAGCTGATGGAGAAATATGCACATCTGCGCAAGTTACCGATCCCGCTCATAGACAATGCTATGCCGACCCTGTTGATAGGCTCCGACCATGCAGACCTCATTGTCCCGATAGACCGGGTTCATACCGGACCCCGAGGCTGTCCTGCATCAGTCGAGACCCGTTTGGGATGGACTCTCCAAGGCCCGCTCGCCAAATCTCTCAACCGAAGTACAGCCACTAGATGTCTCCACTCCCGAGTCACAGAGGGAGAAACCGCACTCCTGCAACACGTAGAGCGGCTATGGACCTTGGAACAAATGCCCTTTAAGAACGGAAAGAAAGACATTCGCTCTAAAGATGACATTTACGCCATTCACCTCCTCGAGACAGGGACCAAGAGAGTCCCGGTCAACGGCGTGTTGAGATACGCCACGCCACTCCTGCGGCGAGAAGGAATGCCTACTTTCCACGCCATGACAGACGCCACGGAGCGGTACCTGCTGAACACGGAGCGGCGCTTAGCCAAGAACCCCGCCCAGGAGAGTGTGTACCGCGCTGAGATTGAGAAGCTCATCACAGCGGGACACGTCACAAAGATGGACATTAAAGAGGCTGACCAGACCACTGAATCGTGGTACGTGCCTCACCACAAGGTCCATCACAACGGTAAAGACCGCATGGTGTTTGACTGCAGCTACCAGATCGGATCCCAAAATCTGAATAAAGAGTTACTGCCCGGTCCCACACTCGGCCCCTCCCTACTCGGCGTTCTACTCCGCTTCCGCCAGGAAAAGGTGGCCATCAGCGGGGACATTAAAGGAATGTTCCTGCAGGTGAGATTAGTAGAGGAGGACAAGCCCCTGTTACGGTTCCTATGGAGAGAGAAGCCAGGAGATGAGCACCCAGCCATCTACCAATGGGAAGTCCTCCCCTTCGGAACGACGTGCAGCCCCTGCTGTGCTACATTTGCACTACAGAAACATGTAGCAGAGGACCCAGCAGCGGACGAAGAGGTCCGACACAGCGTAAAGAACAGCTTCTACGTAGACAACTGTCTACAAAGCCTTTCAACCCAGGAAGAAGCCGAGGCTCTCCTGATTAAACTCCGCGCCTCATTGATCAAAGGCGGCTTTGATCTCAGGCAGTGGGCCAGCAGCGATCCGCAAGTACTGCGCAGCCTCTCCTCCGAGGACAAGGCAGCCAGCAGCGAGACCTGGATGGCTACAATCCCGGGAGAAGCCCAGGAGATGACCCTGGGATTGGTGTGGCGATTCAAAACAGATTCGCTTCACTACAGACACAAGCCCCTGACTACGGAGCAGGGAAGGCCGGCGGCAGCGCCGACCACCAGACGGAGTGTGTACACAACACTCGCCCGACAATATGACCCGCTAGGATGTATTCTACCGTACACCACCAGGGCAAAAATGATTGTACGAGCATTGTGGGACAAGGACCAGGGTTGGGACGACCCCATTCCCGCACACCTTGCATCCACCTGGAGAGAGTGGGAGATGGAGCTCCACTCACTCCCAGGCGTTAATATGCGCCGAAGCTACTTCCCACCCACGGTGAGGCCAGAGACATGTAAAATGGACTTACACGTCTTCAGTGACGCCTCAGAGGTCGCATACGGATCAGTAGCCTACTTGCGGGCCCAAGAAAGGGGGGGAGAGATCTACACAGCATTTGTCCTCGCCCGCTCGAGAATAGCCCCACGCAAGCAACAATCTATCCCACGTCTAGAGCTCTGCGCAGCCCTAGCCGGAGCGCACCTAGCCACGCTCATCCAACGTGAGCTCACCATACCGGTGTCTAGAACAATCCTGTGGTCAGATTCCACGACAGTACTCGCCTGGATCAAATCGGACTCATGCAAGTACAAAGTCTTCGTGGGAGTCAGAGTCACCGAGATTCAAGACTTAACCGAAGAGTTAACCGGAGAAACAGAGTGGCGCTACGTTGATACAAAACAGAACCCAGCTGACGTCATCACCCGGGGAATGCCCCTAGATGACCTCACCCGTCGCAATGTCTACAGTGACGGCCCCGCATTCCTAAGACTCCCGGAAGGACAGTGGCCCACGCCTATCCCGAGGGAAGCCAGTCAGGAGGAGGCTGAGAATAAGAAGCCTGTGTTCTGTGGATTGAGCACTGTTATCTCCGCAGACCCCAACACACTCCTGATGGGGCGGCTAGATCCCGCGTTACCCCAGACAATGTACCGGCCTGAAGAAGCGAACGGCCGACGAATGTGGAGGTACAGCCAAGTATTAGCCGACAAGTTTTGGAGCAGTTTCCTACTGCACTACCTACCGTCTCTACAGACCCGCCAGAAGTGGGTAAAGGAGAGAGACAATTTGACAGAAGGAACAGTCGTCATGATTATTGATCAATCACTGCCTAGAGCTAGGTGGCCGGCCGGCCGCGTAAGCAAAGTGATCACCGGTGCCGACGGCAAGGTCCGAGCAGCTGAAGTGCTCGTCCAGGGTCGCACTTACACCCGTCCCGTGGCGAGGCTCATAGAACTGCCCCGACTCCCAGACACAATCGATGATGACCATGACCCTATAACCCTATGACTTTGTGAAGTTGACTGACCCCTACAGCAAACCCTTATGTGTAAATAGACAACGCGATTAATCTGTCTCTGTTTAACTGATTAGGTCTGGGACCAATCAGGGGGTGGCTGTTGTGAAGGGCCAGATTAAACCGAATATATATATTTATTTATATATATTTAATTGTATTTGTATATTCTCTAATATTCCTTGATATCCCTTGTATATTCCTTGTACAATATGCATTGAATATCCATTCTAGCCTACTGAACATCCCATAATAGTCTCCATTCTACTATTGGTCGAGACCTTGGTGCCAGGCTGCCATACCCCCAGACCCAGTTCAAACGTACCGCTCAACATGTACGAACAAGTCCTAGTTCCGCGTAGGAATCTGGCTACCGCACCACTAATGGGACTATTTGTTCATAGTGCGTATATATACTGCGCTACTAAAGTAGGACTTCCTTTTCAGTCCAGTTTCTTACCCTCCAATAGAGTCACAGACGTAAAGCCTCCCCGCGACGCCACGTGTGGGAGTAAGGCCAAGTTCGCCTACCATCGGTATTGAGACATCGTGTATATTAATATTTGAATAGTCATATTTGGCACTATATCGTCGAGTTGGACGTAGTCTATTAAGCTAATAATAGTCTGTTAATATATAGTGCTTCGTACGGTGAGAATACTACCGTAGTCAGTACCCCATCGTTTCGGGCAGAGAACTGGCTGCTTATCCAGGGTGGTTGACCCCACGTGAAGCTGCACCCGAGGAGCCCCAGAGCCGACGAGTGAGTGGACCTGTATACCGGATTATTCTACCGACGACAGCCCGCCTTCCCAGGCACGGATTATGCTTTGTATACGTTGATTATTCCATGGATAAAGACCCCC
>NW_028173979.1:112717-147717 GCF_963971535.1 Notolepis coatsorum | reverse complement strand
GTGTCTGTGGCTGAACGTGCTCCTCACCTTTACCGTGTCCAGTGTCTGTGGCTGAACGTGCTCCTCATCTTGACCGTGTTCAGAGCCCAGTGTCTGTGGCTGAACGTGCTGCTCATCTTGACCGTGTCCAGTGTCTGTGGCTGAACGTGCTGCTCATCTTGACCGTGTTCAGAGCCCAGTGTCTGTGGCTGAACGTGCTGCTCATCTTGACCGTGTCCAGTGTCTGTGGTTGAACGTGCTCCTCATCTTGACCGTGTCCAGTGTCTGTGGTTGAACGTGCTGCTCATCTTAACCGTGTTCAGAGCCCAGTGTCTGTGGCTGAACGTGCTGCTCATCTTGACCGTGTCCAGTGTCTGTGGCTGAACGTGCTGCTCATCTTGACCGTGTCCAGAGGCCAGTGTCTGTGGCTGAACGTGCTGCTCATCTTGACCGTGTCCAGTGTCTGTGGCTGAACGTGCTGCTCATCTTAACCGTGTTCAGAGGCCAGTGTCTGTGGCTGAACGTGCTGCTCATCTTGACCGTGTCCAGAGCCCAGTGTCTGTGGCTGAACGTGCTGCTCATCTTGACCGTGTCCAGAGCCCAGTGTCTGTGGCTGAACGTGCTCCTCATCTTGACCGTGTTCAGAGGCCATTGTCTGTGGCTGAACGTGCTGCTCATCTTGACCGTGTTCAGAGCCCAGTGTCTGTGGCTGAACGTGCTGCTCATCTTGACCGTGTTCAGAGGCCATTGTCTGTGGCTGAACGTGCTGCTCATCTTGACCGTGTTCAGAGCCCAGTGTCTGTGGCTGAACGTGCTGCTCATCTTGACCGTGTCCAGTGTCTGTGGCTGAACGTGCTCCTCATCTTGACCGTGTCCAGAGCCCAGTGTCTGTGGCTGAACGTGCTGCTCATCTTGACCGTGTCCAGAGCCCAGTGTCTGTGGCTGAACGTGCTGCTCATCTTGACCGTGTCCAGAGCCCAGTGTCTGTGGCTGAACGTGCTGCTCATCTTGACCGTGTCCAGTGTCTGTGGCTGAACGTGCTGCTCATCTTGACCGTGTTCAGAGCCCAGTGTCTGTGGCTGAACGTGCTGCTCATCTTGACCGTGTCCAGTGTCTGTGGCTGAACGTGCTCCTCATCTTGACCGTGTCCAGAGGCCAGTGTCTGTGGCTGAACGTGCTGCTCATCTTGACCGTGTCCAGAGGCCAGTGTCTGTGGCTGAACGTGCTGCTCATCTTGACCGTGTCCAGAGGCCAGTTTCTGTGGCTGAACGTGCTGCTCATCTTGACCGTGTTCAGAGTCCAGTGTCTGTGGCTGAACGTGCTGCTCATCTTGACCGTGTTCAGAGGCCAGTGTCTGTGGCTGAACGTGCTGCTCATCTTGACCGTGTCCAGTGTCTGTGGCTGAACGTGCTGCTCATCTTGACCGTGTCCAGAGGCCAGTGTCTGTGGCTGAACGTGCTGCTCATCTTGACCGTGTCCAGTGTCTGTGGCTGACCGTACTGCTCATCTTGACCGTGTCCAGTGTCTGTGGCTGAACGTGCTGCTCATCTTGACCGTGTTCAGAGCCCAGTGTCTGTGGCTGAACGTGCTCCTCACCTTTACCGTGTCCAGTGTCTGTGGCTGAACGTGCTCCTCATCTTGACCGTGTCCAGAGTCCAGTGTCTGTGGCTGAACGTGCTGCTCATCTTGACCGTGTTCAGAGGCCAGTGTCTGTGGCTGAACGTGCTCCTCATCTTAACCGTGTCCAGAGGCCAGTGTCTGTGGCTGAACGTGCTGCTCATCTTGACCGTGTCCAGTGTCTGTGGCTGAACGTGCTGCTCATCTTGACCGTGTCCAGAGGCCAGTGTCTGTGGCTGAACGTGCTCCTCATCTTGACCGTGTCCAGTGTCTGTGGCTGAACGTGCTGCTCATCTTGACCGTGTCCAGTGTCTGTGGCTGAACGTGCTGCTCATCTTGACCGTGTTCAGAGCCCAGTGTCTGTGGCTGAACGTGCTGCTCATCTTGACCGTGTCCAGTGTCTGTGGTTGAACGTGCTCCTCATCTTGACCGTGTCCAGTGTCTGTGGCTGAACGTGCTGCTCATCTTAACCGTGTTCAGAGCCCAGTGTCTGTGGCTGAACGTGCTGCTCATCTTGACCGTGTCCAGTGTCTGTGGCTGAACGTGCTGCTCATCTTGACCGTGTCCAGAGGCCAGTGTCTGTGGCTGAACGTGCTGCTCATCTTGACCGTGTCCAGTGTCTGTGGCTGAACGTGCTGCTCATCTTAACCGTGTTCAGAGGCCAGTGTCTGTGGCTGAACGTGCTGCTCATCTTGACCGTGTCCAGAGCCCAGTGTCTGTGGCTGAACGTGCTGCTCATCTTGACCGTGTCCAGAGCCCAGTGTCTGTGGCTGAACGTGCTCCTCATCTTGACCGTGTTCAGAGGCCAGTGTCTGTGGCTGAACGTGCTGCTCATCTTGACCGTGTTCAGAGCCCAGTGTCTGTGGCTGAACGTGCTGCTCATCTTGACCGTGTCCAGTGTCTGTGGCTGAACGTGCTCCTCATCTTGACCGTGTCCAGAGCCCAGTGTCTGTGGCTGAACGTGCTGCTCATCTTGACCGTGTCCAGAGCCCAGTGTCTGTGGCTGAACGTGCTGCTCATCTTGACCGTGTCCAGAGCCCAGTGTCTGTGGCTGAACGTGCTGCTCATCTTGACCGTGTCCAGTGTCTGTGGCTGAACGTGCTGCTCATCTTGACCGTGTTCAGAGCCCAGTGTCTGTGGCTGAACGTGCTGCTCATCTTGACCGTGTCCAGTGTCTGTGGCTGAACGTGCTCCTCATCTTGACCGTGTCCAGAGGCCAGTGTCTGTGGCTGAACGTGCTGCTCATCTTGACCGTGTCCAGAGGCCAGTGTCTGTGGCTGAACGTGCTGCTCATCTTGACCGTGTCCAGAGGCCAGTGTCTGTGGCTGAACGTGCTGCTCATCTTGACCGTGTTCAGAGTCCAGTGTCTGTGGCTGAACGTGCTGCTCATCTTGACCGTGTTCAGAGGCCAGTGTCTGTGGCTGAACGTGCTGCTCATCTTGACCGTGTCCAGTGTCTGTGGCTGAACGTGCTGCTCATCTTGACCGTGTCCAGAGGCCAGTGTCTGTGGCTGAACGTGCTGCTCATCTTGACCGTGTCCAGTGTCTGTGGCTGACCGTGCTGCTCATCTTGACCGTGTCCAGTGTCTGTGGCTGAACGTGCTGCTCATCTTGACCGTGTTCAGAGCCCAGTGTCTGTGGCTGAACGTGCTCCTCATCTTGACCGTGTCCAGTGTCTGTGGCTGAAGGTGCTCCTCATCTTGACCGTGTCCAGAGTCCAGTGTCTGTGGCTGAACGTGCTGCTCATCTTGACCGTGTTCAGAGGCCAGTGTCTGTGGCTGAACGTGCTCCTCATCTTAACCGTGTCCAGAGGCCAGTGTCTGTGGCTGAACGTGCTGCTCATCTTGACCGTGTCCAGTGTCTGTGGCTGAACGTGCTGCTCATCTTGACCGTGTCCAGAGGCCAGTGTCTGTGGCTGAACGTGCTCCTCATCTTGACCGTGTCCAGTGTCTGTGGCTGAACGTGCTGCTCATCTTGACCGTGTCCAGTGTCTGTGGCTGAACGTGCTGCTCATCTTGACCGTGTTCAGAGCCCAGTGTCTGTGGCTGAACGTGCTGCTCATCTTGACCGTGTCCAGTGTCTGTGGTTGAACGTGCTCCTCATCTTGACCGTGTCCAGTGTCTGTGGCTGAACGTGCTGCTCATCTTAACCGTGTTCAGAGCCCAGTGTCTGTGGCTGAACGTGCTGCTCATCTTGACCGTGTCCAGTGTCTGTGGCTGAACGTGCTGCTCATCTTGACCGTGTCCAGAGGCCAGTGTCTGTGGCTGAACGTGCTGCTCATCTTGACCGTGTCCAGTGTCTGTGGCTGAACGTGCTGCTCATCTTAACCGTGTTCAGAGGCCAGTGTCTGTGGCTGAACGTGCTGCTCATCTTGACTGTGTCCAGAGCCCAGTGTCTGTGGCTGAACGTGCTGCTCATCTTGACCGTGTCCAGAGCCCAGTGTCTGTGGCTGAACGTGCTCCTCATCTTGACCGTGTTCAGAGGCCAGTGTCTGTGGCTGAACGTGCTGCTCATCTTGACCGTGTTCAGAGCCCAGTGTCTGTGGCTGAACGTGCTGCTCATCTTGACTGTGTCCAGAGCCCAGTGTCTGTGGCTGAACGTGCTGCTCATCTTGACCGTGTCCAGAGCCCAGTGTCTGTGGCTGAACGTGCTCCTCATCTTGACCGTGTTCAGAGGCCAGTGTCTGTGGCTGAACGTGCTGCTCATCTTGACCGTGTTCAGAGCCCAGTGTCTGTGGCTGAACGTGCTGCTCATCTTGACCGTGTCCAGTGTCTGTGGCTGAACGTGCTCCTCATCTTGACCGTGTCCAGAGCCCAGTGTCTGTGGCTGAACGTGCTGCTCATATTGACCGTGTCCAGAGCCCAGTGTCTGTGGCTGAACGTGCTGCTCATCTTGACCGTGTCCAGAGCCCAGTGTCTGTGGCTGAACGTGCTGCTCATCTTGACCGTGTCCAGTGTCTGTGGCTGAACGTGCTGCTCATCTTGACCGTGTTCAGAGCCCAGTGTCTGTGGCTGAACGTGCTGCTCATCTTGACCGTGTCCAGTGTCTGTGGCTGAACGTGCTCCTCATCTTGACCGTGTCCAGAGGCCAGTGTCTGTGGCTGAACGTGCTGCTCATCTTGACCGTGTCCAGAGGCCAGTGTCTGTGGCTGAACGTGCTGCTCATCTTGACCGTGTCCAGAGGCCAGTGTCTGTGGCTGAACGTGCTGCTCATCTTGACCGTGTTCAGAGTCCAGTGTCTGTGGCTGAACGTGCTGCTCATCTTGACCGTGTTCAGAGGCCAGTGTCTGTGGCTGAACGTGCTGCTCATCTTGACCGTGTCCAGTGTCTGTGGCTGAACGTGCTGCTCATCTTGACCGTGTCCAGAGGCCAGTGTCTGTGGCTGAACGTGCTGCTCATCTTGACCGTGTCCAGTGTCTGTGGCTGACCATGCTGCTCATCTTGACCGTGTCCAGTGTCTGTGGCTGAACGTGCTGCTGATCTTGACCGTGTTCAGAGCCCAGTGTCTGTGGCTGAACGTGCTCCTTATCTTGACCGTGTCCAGTGTCTGTGGCTGAACGTGCTCCTCATCTTGACCGTGTCCAGAGTCCAGTGTATGTGGCTGAACGTGCTGCTCATCTTGACCGTGTTCAGAGGCCAGTGTCTGTGGCTGAACGTGCTCCTCATCTTAACCGTGTCCAGAGGCCAGTGTCTGTGGCTGAACGTGCTGCTCATCTTGACCGTGTCCAGTGTCTGTGGCTGAACGTGCTGCTCATCTTGACCGTGTCCAGAGGCCAGTGTCTGTGGCTGAACGTGCTCCTCATCTTGACCGTGTCCAGTGTCTGTGGCTGAACGTGCTGCTCATCTTGACCGTGTCCAGAGCCCAGTGTCTGTGGCTGAACGTGCTGCTCATCTTGACCGTGTCCAGAGCCCAGTGTCTGTGGCTGAACGTGCTGCTCATCTTGACCGTGTCCAGTGTCTGTGGCTGAACGTGCTGCTCATCTTGACCGTGTCCAGTGTCTGTGGCTGAACGTGCTGCTCATCTTGACCGTGTCCAGTGTCTGTGGCTGAACGTGCTGCTCATCTTGACCGTGTCCAGAGGCCAGTGTCTGTGGCTGAACGTGCTGCTCATCTTGACCGTGTCCAGTGTCTGTGGCTGAACGTGCTGCCCATCTTGACCGTGTCCAGTGTCTGTGGCTGAACGTGCTCCTCATCTTGACCGTGTCCAGAGGCCAGTGTCTGTGGCTGAACGTGCTGCTCATCTTGACCGTGTTCAGAGCCCAGTGTCTGTGGCTGAACGTGCTCCTCATCTTGACCGTGTCCAGTGTCTGTGGCTGAACGTGCTCCTCATCTTGACCGTGTCCAGAGTCCAGTGTCTGTGGCTGAACGTGCTGCTCATCTTGACCGTGTTCAGAGGCCAGTGTCTGTGGCTGAACGTGCTCCTCATCTTAACCGTGTCCAGAGGCCAGTGTCTGTGGCTGAACGTGCTGCTCATCTTGACCGTGTCCAGTGTCTGTGGCTGAACGTGCTGCTCATCTTGACCGTGTCCAGAGGCCAGTGTCTGTGGCTGAACGTGCTCCTCATCTTGACCGTGTCCAGTGTCTGTGGCTGAACGTGCTGCTCATCTTGACCGTGTCCAGAGCCCAGTGTCTGTGGCTGAACGTGCTGCTCATCTTGACCGTGTCCAGAGCCCAGTGTCTGTGGCTGAACGTGCTGCTCATCTTGACCGTGTCCAGTGTCTGTGGCTGAACGTGCTGCTCATCTTGACCGTGTCCAGTGTCTGTGGCTGAACGTGCTGCTCATCTTGACCGTGTCCAGTGTCTGTGGCTGAACATGCTGCTCATCTTGACCGTGTCCAGAGGCCAGTGTCTGTGGCTGAACGTGCTGCTCATCTTGACCGTGTCCAGTGTCTGTGGCTGAACGTGCTGCTCATCTTGACCGTGTCCAGTGTCTGTGGCTGAACGTGCTCCTCATCTTGACCGTGTCCAGAGGCCAGTGTCTGTGGCTGAACGTGCTCCTCATCTTGACCGTGTCCAGTGTCTGTGGCTGAACGTGCTGCTCATCTTGACCGTGTCCAGTGTCTGTGGCTGAACGTGCTCCTCATCTTGACCGTGTTCAGAGCCCAGTGTCTGTGGCTGAACGTGCTGCTCATCTTGACCATGTCCAGAGCCCAGTGTCTGTGGCTGAACGTGCTGCTCATCTTGACCGTGTCCAGTGTCTGTGGCTGAACGTGCTGCTCATCTTGACCGTGTTCAGAGCCCAGTGTCTGTGGCTGAACGTGCTCCTCATCTTGACCGTGTCCAGAGTCCAGTGTCTGTGGCTGAACGTGCTGCTCATCTTGACCGTGTTCAGAGGCCAGTGTCTGTGACTGAACGTGCTGCTCATCTTGACCGTGTCCAGAGGCCAGTGTCTGTGGCTGAACGTGCTCCTCATCTTGACCGTGTCCAGTGTCTGTGGCTGAACGTGCTCCTCATCTTGACCGTGTCCAGAGGCCAGTGTCTGTGGCTGAACGTGCTCCTCATCTTGACCGTGTCCAGAGGCCAGTGTCTGTGGCTGAACGTGCTCCTCATCTTGACCGTGTCCAGTGTCTGTGGCTGAACGTGCTGCTCATCTTGACCGTGTCCAGAGCCCAGTGTCTGTGGCTGAACGTGCTGCTCATCTTAACCGTGTCCAGAGCCCAGTGTCTGTGGCTGAACGTGCTGCTCATCTTGACCGTGTCCAGAGGCCAGTGTCTGTGGCTGAACGTGCTGCTCATCTTAACCGTGTCCAGAGCCCAGTGTCTGTGGCTGAACGTGCTGCTCATCTTGACCGTGTCCAGTGTCTGTGGCTGAACGTGCTGCTCATCTTGACCGTGTCCAGTGTCTGTGGCTGAACGTGCTGCTCATCTTGACCGTGTCCAGTGTCTGTGGCTGAACGTGCTGCTCATCTTGACCGTGTCCAGTGTCTGTGGCTGAACGTGCTGCTCATCTTGACCGTGTCCAGTGTCTGTGGCTGAACGTGCTGCTCATCTTGACCCTGTCCAGTGTCTGTGGCTGAACGTGCTCCTCATCTTGACCGTGTCCAGAGGCCAGTGTCTGTGGCTGAACGTGCTGCTCATCTTGACCGTGTCCAGTGTCTGTGGCTGAACGTGCTGCTCATCTTGACCGTGTCCAGAGCCCAGTGGCTGAACGTGCTCCTCATCTTGACCGTGTCCAGTGTCTGTGGCTGAACGTGCTGCTCATCTTGACCGTGTCCAGAGCCCAGTGTCTGTGGCGGCTGGGTGAGCAGGCGAGGGCCGACGAGGCAGTCCGTCAGGCGGCCCTCTGTCCGAGGTAACGCTGTTACTGTGCAACACAAATCACTTTACATAACACCAGTTGTAATTGTGCACCGACATGTATGGCAGACTGACTTTTATGGCGCTATATATATCCACCGGGGGCCCACCTGTAAACGGCTCCGCGCTCCGTGCCCTTTGACCCCGGAGCACTGCGGTAATAAAGGGCCTATAGTACAGGAGCCACGCGGGGGGAGAGGTAGCGCGCGCGCCCTGCAGACATTAGCATAAGGGGATGGTCCTACCGAGTCACATACAAGCGGTGATACAGTACGTACACTTGTACTGTAACTCCACGGCACGGGGAACCTGTTGGTTATGGTTGGGGGTGCTTTTGATTGTTGATCTTTGTGTAAAATGGTCTATGTTTATATGGCAGCTTTTATCGAAAGTGCTTTATGACGTATGCCTCTCGTTCACTGGCGCGTTCGCACAGCGAGGGCAAGGTGCCACGACCTGCTCATCGGGAGCAGTCGGGGTGTTAAGTGTCTTGCTCAAGGACGCTTTGACACGCTGCTGGGAGGAGCCGGGGAATCGAACCCGGAACCTTCTGATTACCAGACGAGCGATCACAGTCGCCCCCCCCCCAAGTGACTCATAGACCAAGGCTAGTGTGAAACAGTGACAGTAGCAAATTAATTGTAGTTGTGTCCAAACATTTCCATACACATGTCTGTATCAATGGGATTCTGTGTGTTAACACTACCGTAAATTGTAATCACATTACACTTTAGTATTGTAATCACATTACACTTTAGTATTGTAATCACTTATTTCATTTTTTTTACCTTATTTCTTTAACCTCTTTACCTTTTATCTTATCGTAATATTTAATCTGTGTTTTAATGTGACAACAAAGTAATTTCCTCTCAGGGATGATAAAGTAATTTTTATCTCATCTTATATTATCTCATCTTATCGTATCATATCATATCATATCATATCTTATCGTCATACAGTATGTGTTTGTTTGTCTTTCCATAACTGCAGCAACTTGGGCATTTCTTGTCCGATTTGGCTCAAACCAGGTCGATGGGTTGGCAGTATCGGATCAGTATAACCAGACCTAGACCACCTCTAACTCTAACCCCTAACCAGACCTAGACCACCTCTAACTTTAACCCCTAAGTTAGGGTTGTGACTTAGAGGTGGTCTAGGTCCGGATAGGGGTTAAGAGTTGGTCTAGCCCTTTACATCCATCTATCTAAATAATAATACAAAATTATAATGAATGCTTAACTACCCCTAAGTTACCCTAACCAGACCTAGACCACCTCTAACTCTAACTACTAACCAGACCTATTCCATGTGGCACTTTAACACTGACCTCAGAATGTGATTTTATATAATGTTTTTATGCAAGCAGATTGCAATCAATGTGTACTACTACTAGTACTACTGTGTGTTCTGTTTACTTAGTTTACAGTATCCTGTTATAGAATAAACCGCTGCCAGACACAGTGGAGAGAGAGAGGACAGACATGACAGAGAGGACAGACACAGTGGAGAGAGAGAGGACAGACATGACAGAGAGGACAGACACAGCAGAGAGAGGACAGACATGACAGAGAGGACAGACACAGCAGAGAGAGGACAGACATGACAGAGAGGACAGACACAGCAGAGAGAGGACAGACATGACAGAGAGGACAGACACAGCAGAGAGAGGACAGACATGGCAGAGAGAAAGGAAAGACACAGCAAACAGAAGACAGACAGAGTTCAGCGTCGTCTCTCTGGTCAGACACTACGTCACCACATCCGTAATGCTCTCTTTGATGCATACATTGGACCATGTCTACACCAACATATACTGTAGGAGCAACAATACATTGGACCATGTCTACACCAACATATACTGTAGGAGCAACAATACATTGGACCATGTCTACACCAACATATACTGTAGGAGCAACAATACATTGGACCATGTCTACACCAACATATACTGTAGGAGCAACAATACATTGGACCATGTCTACACCAACGTATACTGTAGGAGCAACAATACATTGGACCATGTCTACACCAACGTATACTGTAGGAGCAACAATACATTGGACCATGTCTACACCAACGTATACTGTAGGAGCAACAATACATTGGACCATGTCTACACCAACATATACTGTAGGAGCAACAATACATTGGACCATGTCTACACCAACATATACTGTAGGAGCAACAATACATTGGACCATGTCTACACCAACATATACTGTAGGAGCAACAATACATTGGACCATGTCTACACCAACATATACTGTAGGAGCAACAATACATTGGACCATGTCTACACCAACATATACTGTAGGAGCAACAATACATTGGACCATGTCTACACCAACATATACTGTAGGAGCAACAATACATTGGACCATGTCTACACCAACATATACTGTAGGAGCAACAATACATTGGACCATGTCTACACCAACATATACTGTAGGAGCAACAATACATTGGACCATGTCTACACCAACATATACTGTAGGAGCAACAATACATTGGACCATGTCTACACCAACATATACTGTAGGAGCAACAATACATTGGACCATGTCTACACCAACATATACTGTAGGAGCAACAATACATTGGACCATGTCTACACCAACATATACTGTAGGAGCAACAATACATTGGACCATGTCTACACCAACATATACTGTAGGAGCAACAATACATTGGACCATGTCTACACCAACATATACTGTAGGAGCAACAATACATTGGACCATGTCTACACCAACATATACTGTAGGAGCAACAATACATTGGACCATGTCTACACCAACATATACTGTAGGAGCAACAATACATTGGACCATGTCTACACCAACATATACTGTAGGAGCAACAATACATTGGACCATGTCTACACCAACATATACTGTAGGAGCAACAATACATTGGACCATGTCTACACCAACATATACTGTAGGAGCAACAATACATTGGACCATGTCTACACCAACATATACTGTAGGAGCAACAATACATTGGACCATGTCTACACCAACATATACTGTAGGAGCAACAATACATTGGACCATGTCTACACCAACATATACTGTAGGAGCAACAATACATTGGACCATGTCTACACCAACATATACTGTAGGAGCAACAATACATTGGACCATGTCTACACCAACATATACTGTAGGAGCAACAATACATTGGACCATGTCTACACCAACATATACTGTAGGAGCAACAATACATTGGACCATGTCTACACCAACATATACTGTAGGAGCAACAATACATTGGACCATGTCTACACCAACATATACTGTAGGAGCAACAATACATTGGACCATGTCTACACCAACATATACTGTAGGAGCAACAATACATTGGACCATGTCTACACCAACATATACTGTAGGAGCAACAATACATTGGACCATGTCTACACCAACATATACTGTAGGAGCAACAATACATTGGACCATGTCTACACCAACATATACTGTAGGAGCAACAATACATTGGACCATGTCTACACCAACATATACTGTAGGAGCAACAATACATTGGACCATGTCTACACCAACATATACTGTAGGAGCAACAATACATTGGACCATGTCTACACCAACATATACTGTAGGAGCAACAATACATTGGACCATGTCTACACCAACATATACTGTAGGAGCAACAATACATTGGACCATGTCTACACCAACATATACTGTAGGAGCAACAATACATTGGACCATGTCTACACCAACATATACTGTAGGAGCAACAATACATTGGACCATGTCTACACCAACATATACTGTAGGAGCAACAATACATTGGACCATGTCTACACCAACATATACTGTAGGAGCAACAATACATTGGACCATGTCTACACCAACATATACTGTAGGAGCAACAATACATTGGACCATGTCTACACCAACATATACTGTAGGAGCAACAATACATTGGACCATGTCTACACCAACGTATACTGTAGGAGCAACAATACATTGGACCATGTCTACACCAACATATACTGTAGGAGCAACAATACATTGGACCATGTCTACACCAACATATACTTCCTGTGTATCACTTGTGCCGCCGACTCAGATTCCCCTAGGTTAAAAAATAAATACGCAATTTAAATCAGAAAATGTTCCATGTTGACTATTTCTGACTTCTGACAAGTTTTTTTCCATGAACTAAAAATAGACAAAAATGTCATCCGTTTTCATCGACTAAAACAAAAAAGACAAAATTGAGACTAAAACTGACTAAGACTAAAATGCTCAGACATTTAGTTGACTAAAACTGACTAAACGAAAAATAAATGAAGATGACTAAATATGATGAAAATGAAAAAGGAGCACTTGACACATGACTAAGACTAAAACTAAAATGAAAATAGCTGCCAAAATTAACACTGGTACTAACCGACTTTCTCATAAAGGACACAGTGATGAGTGTGGTATCTGTCATTAGTGATATAAGTGTGTGGAGTGGCTGCAGCCACCAAGTAGATGGTACCATGTAGGTTTGTCTTGAGGCATGAAACGTGACGTCCTTGACATTTTGATATTTAAAATCTTGAAAACACTTATCGTACAATACTGGTGATTCCACAACCGGTTGCAAAAATCCCATTGGTCCGCACACTGGTCTAGTCTAAATCTGACCTAGCGAGCGTGTGACCCCCCCCCAACGCATTACCTACGCCACGTTGCACATTCCTAAACGGGTGAAACAGGCACTCCACCTCTCCTTTCTTATGTCGTTCATTCTGCTCATCTCTCACACTGACCCTGGCCCTTCAATAAAGCCCGTATTGAGCTATACATGTGAAGAATAGCCCCACTACCAACTGCCATCATCGATTTAACAGTGTCTTTACAGGTGGTAAGACAAAGTGGGAATAGGTGTTGTAAATCAAAATGATGTGCCTTGAATGAGCATCAGTTTTCAATTGTAGCGGATTAATGATTTGTTAATACCATCGATTCCTCCCTTGTTCGCCGTCTGCATTCAAGGTGTCACCTCACTGTACAGAGCCCTGTTTGAGCAGTGGACTGGTCACCTCACTGTATAGAGCCCTGTTTGAGCAGTGGGCTGGTCACCTCACTGTATAGAGCCCTGTTTGAGCAGTGGGCTGGTCACCTCACTGTATAGAGCCCTGTTTGAGCAGTGGACTGGTCACCTCACTGTATAGAGCCCTGTTTGAGCAGTGGACTGGTCACCTCACTGTATAGAGCCCTGTTTGAGCAGTGGGCTGGTCACCTCACTGTATAGAGCCCTGTTTGAGCAGTGGGCTGGTCACCTACCTCACTGTATAGAGCCCTGTTTGAGCAGTGGGCTGGTCACCTCACTGTATAGAGCCCTGTTTGAGCAGTCGGCTGGTCACCTCACTGTATAGAGCCCTGTTTGAGCAGTGGGCGGGTCACCTCACTGTATAGAGCCCTGTTTGAGCAGTGGGCTGGTCACCTCACTGTATAGAGCCCTGTTTGAGCAGTGGGCTGGTCACCTCACTGTATAGAGCCCTGTTTGAGCAGTGGGCGGGTCACCTCACTGTATAGAGCCCTGTTTGAGCAGTGGGCTGGTCACCTCACTGTATAGAGCCCTGTTTGAGCAGTGGGCTGGTCACCTCACTGTATAGAGCCCTGTTTGAGCAGTGGGCGGGTCACCTCACTACTGTATAGAGCCCTGTTTGAGCAGTGGGCTGGTCACCTCACTGTATAGAGCCCTGTTTGAGCAGTGGGCGGGTCACCTCACTGTATAGAGCCCTGTTTGAGCAGTGGGCTGGTCACCTACCTCACTGTATAGAGCCCTGTTTGAGCAGTGGGCTGGTCACCTACCTCACTGTATAGAGCCATGTTTGAGCAGTGGGCGGGTCACCTCACTGTATAGAGCCCTGTTTGAGCAGTGGGCTGGTCACCTACCTCACTGTATAGAGCCCTGTTTGAGCAGTGGGCTGGTCACCTCACTGTATAGAGCCCTGTTTGAGCAGTGGGCTGGTCACCTCACTGTATAGAGCCCTGTTTGAGCAGTGGGCTGGTCACCTCACTGTATAGAGCCCTGTTTGAGCAGTGGGCTGGTCACCCACCTCACTGTATAGAGCCCTGTTTGAGCAGTGGGCTGGTCACCTCACTGTATAGAGCCCTGTTTGAGCAGTGGGCTGGTCACCTCACTGTATAGAGCCCTGTTTGAGCAGTGGGCTGGTCACCTCACTGTATAGAGCCCTGTTTGAGCAGTGGGCGGGTCACCTCACTGTATAGAGCCCTGTTTGAGCAGTGGGCTGGTCACCTCACTGTATAGAGCCCTGTTTGAGCAGTGGGCTGGTCACCTACCTCACTGTATAGAGCCCTGTTTGAGCAGTGGGCGGGTCACCTACCTGTATAGAGCCCTGTTTGAGCAGTGGGCTGGTCACCTACCTCACTGTATAGAGCCCTGTTTGAGCAGTGGGCTGGTCACCTACCTCACTGTATAGAGCCCTGTTTGAGCAGTGGGCTGGTCACCTACCTCACTGTATAGAGCCCTGTTTGAGCAGTGGGCTGGTCACCTCACTGTATAGAGCCCTGTTTGAGCAGTGGGCTGGTCACCTCACTGTATAGAGCCCTGCTTGAGCAGTGGGCTGGTCACCTCACTGTATAGAGCCCTGCTTGAGCAGTGGGCTGGTCACCTCACTGTATAGAGCCCTGTTTGAGCAGTGGGCTGGTCACCTACCTCACTGTATAGAGCCCTGCTTGAGCAGTGGGCTGGTCACCTACCTCACTGTATAGAGCCCTGTTTGAGCAGTGGGCGGGTCACCTCACTGTATAGAGCCCTGTTTGAGCAGTGGGCGGGTCACCTCACTGTATAGAGCCCTGTTTGAGCAGTGGGCTGGTCACCTCACTGTATAGAGCCCTGTTTGAGCAGTGGGCTGGTCACCTCACTGTATAGAGCCCTGTTTGAGCAGTGGGCTGGTCACCTCATTGTACAGAGCCCTGTTTGAGCAGTGGGCTGGTCACCTACCTGTATAGAGCCCTGTTTGAGCAGTGGGCGGGTCACCTACCTGTATAGAGCCCTGTTTGAGCAGTGGGCTGGTCACCTACCTCACTGTATAGAGCCCTGTTTGAGCAGAGGGCTGGTCACCTACCTGTATAGAGCCCTGTTTGAGCAGTGGGCTGGTCACCTACCTCACTGTATAGAGCCCTGTTTGAGCAGTGGGCTGGTCACCTACCTGTATAGAGCCCTGTTTGAGCAGTGGGCTGGTCACCTCACTGTATAGAGCCCTGCTTGAGCAGTGGGCTGGTCACCTCACTGTATAGAGCCCTGTTTGAGCAGTGGGCTGGTCATCTACCTCACTGTATAGAGCCCTGTTTGAGCAGTGGGCGGGTCACCTACCTCACGGTATAGAGCCCTGTTTGAGCAGTGGGCTGGTCACCTCACTGTATATAGCCCTGTTTGAGCAGTGGGCTGGTCACCTACCTGTATAGAGCCCTGTTTGAGCAGTGGGCTGGTCACCTACCTCACTGTATAGAGCCCTGTTTGAGCGCGGGTCACCTCACTGTATAGAGCCCTGTTTGAGCAGTGGGCTGGTCACCTCACTGTATAGAGCCCTGTTTGAGCAGTGGGCTGGTCACCTACCTCACTGTATAGAGCCCTGTTTGAGCAGTGGGCTGGTCACCTCACTGTATAGAGCCCTGTTTGAGCAGTGGGCTGGTCACCTCACTGTATAGAGCCCTGTTTGAGCAGTGGGCTGGTCACCTCACTGTATAGAGCCCTGTTTGAGCAGTGGGCGGGTCACCTACCTCACTGTATAGAGCCCTGTTTGAGCAGTGGGCTGGTCACCTACCTCACTGTATAGAGCCCTGTTTGAGCAGTGGGCTGGTCACCTCACTGTATAGAGCCCTGTTTGAGCAGTGGGCTGGTCACCTACCTCACTGTATAGAGCCCTGTTTGAGCAGTGGGCTGGTCACCTACCTCACTGTATAGAGGCCTGTTTGAGCAGTGGACTGGTCACCTCACTGTATAGAGCCCTGTTTGAGCAGTGGGCTGGTCACCTCACTGTATAGAGCCCTGTTTGAGCAGTGGGCTGGTCACCTCACTGTATAGAGCCCTGTTTGAGCAGTGGGCTGGTCACCTCACTGTATAGAGCCCTGTTTGAGCAGTGGGCTGGTCACCTACCTCACTGTATAGAGCCCTGTTTGAGCAGTGGGCGGGTCACCTCACTGTATAGAGCCCTGTTTGAGCAGTGGACTGGTCACCTCACTGTATAGAGCCCTGTTTGAGCAGTGGGCTGGTCACCTCACTGTATAGAGCCCTGTTTGAGCAGTGGGCTGGTCACCTACCTCACTGTATAGAGCCCTGTTTGAGCAGTGGGCTGGTCACCTACCTCACTGTATAGAGCCCTGTTTGAGCAGTGGGCGGGTCACCTCACTGTATAGAGCCCTGTTTGAGCAGTGGGCGGGTCACCTCACTGTATAGAGCCCTGTTTGAGCAGTGGGCTGGTCACCTCACTGTATAGAGCCCTGTTTGAGCAGTGGACTGGTCACCTCACTGTATAGAGCCCTGTTTGAGCAGTGGGCTGGTCACCTCACTGTATAGAGCCCTGTTTGAGCAGTGGGCAGGTCACCTCACTGTATAGAGCCCTGTTTGAGCAGTGGGCTGGTCACCTCACTGTATAGAGCCCTGTTTGAGCAGTGGGCTGGTCACCTCACTGTATAGAGCCCTGTTTGAGCAGTGGGCTGGTCACCTACCTGTATAGAGCCCTGTTTGAGCAGTGGGCTGGTCACCTCACTGTATAGAGCCCTGTTTGAGCAGTGGGCTGGTCACCTCACTGTATATAGCCCTGTTTGAGCAGTGGGCTGGTCACCTACCTGTATAGAGCCCTGTTTGAGCAGTGGGCTGGTCACCTACCTCACTGTATAGAGCCCTGTTTGAGCAGTGGGCTGGTCACCTCACTGTATAGAGCCCTGTTTGAGCAGTGGGCTGGTCACCTCACTGTATAGAGCCCTGTTTGAGCAGTGGGCTGGTCACCTACCTCACTGTATAGAGCCCTGTTTGAGCAGTGGGCTGGTCACCTCACTGTATAGAGCCCTGTTTGAGCAGTGGGCTGGTCACCTCACTGTATAGAGCCCTGTTTGAGCAGTGGGCGGGTCACCTACCTCACTGTATAGAGCCCTGTTTGAGCAGTGGGCTGGTCACCTACCTCACTGTATAGAGCCCTGTTTGAGCAGTGGGCTGGTCACCTCACTGTATAGAGCCCTGTTTGAGCAGTGGGCTGGTCACCTACCTCACTGTATAGAGGCCTGTTTGAGCAGTGGACTGGTCACCTCACTGTATAGAGCCCTGTTTGAGCAGTGGGCTGGTCACCTCACTGTATAGAGCCCTGTTTGAGCAGTGGGCTGGTCACCTCACTGTATAGAGCCCTGTTTGAGCAGTGGGCGGGTCACCTACCTCACTGTATAGAGCCCTGTTTGAGCAGTGGGCTGGTCACCTCACTGTATAGAGCCCTGTTTGAGCAGTGGGCTGGTCACCTACCTCACTGTATAGAGCCCTGTTTGAGCAGTGGGCTGGTCACCTACCTCACTGTATAGAGCCCTGTTTGTGCAGTGGGCTGGTCACCTCACTGTATAGAGCCCTGTTTGAGCAGTGGGCTGGTCACCTACCTCACTGTATAGAGCCCTGTTTGAGCAGTGGGCTGGTCACCTCACTGTATAGAGCCCTGTTTGAGCATTGGGCTGGTCACCTCACTGTATAGAGCCCTGTTTGAGCAGTGGGCTGGTCACCTACCTCACTGTATAGAGCCCTGTTTGAGCAGTGGGCGGGTCACCTCACTGTATAGAGCCCTGTTTGAGCAGTGGACTGGTCACCTCACTGTATAGAGCCCTGTTTGAGCAGTGGGCTGGTCACCTCACTGTATAGAGCCCTGTTTGAGCAGTGGGCTGGTCACCTACCTCACTGTATAGAGCCCTGTTTGAGCAGTGGGCTGGTCACCTACCTCACTGTATAGAGCCCTGTTTGAGCAGTGGGCTGGTCACCTACCTCACTGTATAGAGCCCTGTTTGAGCAGTGGGCTGGTCACCTACCGTATAGAGCCCTGTTTGAGCAGTGGGCTGGTCACCTCACTGTATAGAGCCCTGTTTGAGCAGTGGGCTGGTCACCTCACTGTATAGAGCCCTGTTTGAGCAGTGGGCTGGTCACCTCACTGTATAGAGCCCTGTTTGAGCAGTGGGCGGGTCACCTACCTGTATAGAGCCCTGTTTGAGCAGTGGGCTGGTCACCTACCTGTATAGAGCCCTGTTTGAGCAGTGGGCGGGTCACCTACCTCACTGTATAGAGCCCTGTTTGAGCAGTGGGCGGGTCACCTCACTGTATAGAGCCCTGTTTGAGCAGTGGGCTGGTCACCTACCTCACTGTATAGAGCCCTGTTTGAGCAGTGGGCTGGTCACCTACCTCACTGTATAGAGCCCTGTTTGAGCAGTGGGCTGGTCACCTACCTCACTGTATAGAGCCCTGTTTGAGCAGTGGGCTGGTCACCTCACTGTATAGAGCCCTGTTTGAGCAGTGGGCTGGTCACCTCACTGTATAGAGCCCTGTTTGAGCAGTGGGCTGGTCACCTCACTGTATAGAGCCCTGCTTGAGCAGTGGGCTGGTCACCTCACTGTATAGAGCCCTGCTTGAGCAGTGGGCTGGTCACCTCACTGTATAGAGCCCTGTTTGTGCAGTGGGCTGGTCACCTACCTCACTGTATAGAGCCCTGTTTGAGCAGTGGACTGGTCACCTCACTGTATAGAGCCCTGTTTGAGCAGTGGGCTGGTCACCTACCTCACTGTATAGAGCCCTGCTTGAGCAGTGGGCTGGTCACCTCACTGTATAGAGTCCTGTTTGAGCAGTGGGCTGGTCACCTACCTCACTGTATAGAGCCATGTTTGAGCAGTGGGCTGGTCACCTACCTCACTGTATAGAGCCCTGTTTGAGCAGTGGGCTGGTCACCTACCTCACTGTATAGAGCCCTGTTTGAGCAGTGGACTGGTCACCTACCTCACTGTATAGAGCCCTGTTTGAGCAGTGGGCTGGTCACCTCACTGTATAGAGCCCTGTTTGAGCAGTGGGCTGGTCACCTACCTCACTGTATAGAGCCCTGTTTGAGCAGTGGGCTGGTCACCTCACTGTATAGAGCCCTGTTTGAGCAGTGGGCTGGTCACCTACCTCACTGTATAGAGCCCTGTTTGAGCAGTGGGCGGGTCACCTACCTGTATAGAGCCCTGTTTGAGCAGTGGGCGGGTCACCTCACTGTATAGAGCCCTGTTTGAGCAGTGGGCTGGTCACCTACCTCACTGTATAGAGCCCTGTTTGAGCAGTGGGCTGGTCACCTCACTGTATAGAGCCCTGTTTGAGCAGTGGGCTGGTCACCCACCTCACTGTATAGAGCCCTGTTTGAGCAGTGGGCGGGTCACCTACCTGCTGATGTCACCTCACTGGCCGCACAACTTCTATCCTTTCATGTCACTTACTAGTTACGCTGCTGGCCAGGAGGACTACTGCCATACTGTCTTAACCCTTCCACTGCCACACGACAAATGGTTAACCCTTTCACTACCACACTACATATGGTTAACTGTCTGTAATGTGGAAGTGAAAGGTTAACCTTCTGTAGTGTGTGGTAGTGAACGGGTTAATACTGTTGTTGGCCTGTTATGGTGTTATGGTGGCCTGTTATGGTGTTAGATATGAGAACTGTTATGGTGTTAGATATGAGAACTGTTATGGTGTTAGCTATGATGACTGTTATGGTGTTAGCTATGAGAACTGTTATGGTGTTAGCTATGATGACTGTTATGGTGTTAGCTATGATGACTGTTATGGTGTTAGCTATGAGAACTATTATGTTGTTAGCTATGAGAACTGTTATGTTGTCAGCTATGATGACTGTTATGGTGTTAGATATGATGACTGTTACTGTGTTAGCTATGATGACTGTTATGGTGTTAGCTATGATGACTGTTATGGTGTTAGATATGATGAGTGTGCTGAAGGGTCTGCAATTAGGTAAAATTAGACCTAAAATAATCCCCCTTTAAGTTCACCAACCAGTTAATATGTGGGAGTTAAGTTATTATTTACCACATAATGTTACACTGTCTGCCTATTGATGGCATCTCAGGTTATATGACGGTGCTGCCATCTAGTGGGCCAGAGGTGGTTTAGTGTTCCCTCGTAAAATGCGTCACTTCCTCTAGGATACGTGTTGGTGACGTTGAACTTGACCGGACACGCAAGAGAGCGGACGTACACACAGCGTTGCTCTCGTTAACGTTATAGTTTGACGGTGACCAAGTATGTAAAGTGGCTTACCAAGCGGACATTATACCACCAAGAGAGAGTGAGTTTTAGTACCCAGCTAATTTGATGTTTAGTAAACGTCTGGGATTAGCATATTACAGCGGACTATAGTATTCCCCATCTATCGTTACCAGTTAGCCGAAGCTAGCTAGCTCGGCGCTAATACCTAAAGTAGCTTCGGCTCATGCTTCGATAGCTGTTCTATACTGGACATATCAGTCGATATATAACACAGACCAGAGAACATTTCGATAGGGTCTGTGTCGCTGTAAAAGGAGTAAAGGACACAACTAGTCCTAAGAAGTAGCCATAGCAGTAGCCTGTGGTACAGAGGGGACCAGCGTGTCTGCAGCAGCTGTCGGCCTGCGCCGTGCAGCACCACGGAGCGGAGGGAGACACTCGATCCACCACAGCGGAGCATCTGGTCTGCAGGAGCAGACTGGTGGCGCCTATTGGACCGGGCAGCGTCTTCCCGCTCTCATCACCACGCAGCGGTCTACTACTCCTCATCCGGGTCCTTTTCTCACCCCCAGGATTATTAACTCTCCATCTCTCTCATCCTGCAGAGGGAATTGTTCCTCTGACACAGTGGTAACCGCGGCAACGTTTGGCCAGAACACTTTAATAGAACTATTTGGGCGCCCATCTAAATTTAGTAATAGTATTTAATTTAGGCATTGTGTAATGTGATAACAATATTTTGTATGTATCTTTTTTCCCCCTTTTTGCTTATATAAAAGCATTATGACTCAAACAGTTTCCTCGCTCTTTCTAGTTTAGGTGACTCCATTTTAAGTTATTCACTCAGTTGTGTATTTGGTACAATTAGTTTAAGAGTTAAGGCATCCTACCACACCCCCTAAGGTGATAATTATATACAGTCCTCTAAGCTCCCGCACAATTTGGTCCTTCGAACCGGATTTAAACCAGATAGGATGTCACAAAAGAGCGAGGTAGGTTCAAAGGCCCCCCCCCCCCCCCCCCTTCCCTGAAGGGAAGACACGTGCTCCTAGGGAGCGTAGATTACCCTCCCGACTAGATGACTGTGTCCTGGGTACACCCAGTAGCCCTAGTTCGGAGAGCAATCAGCATGTGCTAAACACATCAGCTGACCGGACAGTAGGGGACTTTACAACCCAGACGGCAGGCACACCCCAGCTAGTAGAGGGTGCTGCTGCCACACCACAGTTAGATCAGACGGCAGGCACACCCCAGCTAGTAGAGGGTGCTGCTGCCACACCGCAGTTAGATCAGACTCTGAGAACAGAGTCAGACCTGACTGACACCCCCCAGCGGCCTGAAGAGAAGAAGAGACACCAGGTGGCAGTCTCATGTAGTAAAGACATAACTACCTTCTCGCCACTGGATACCGCCAACCAAGATGAGTATGATGAGCAAGATGAGTCTGAAGAAGAAGAGGAGAGTGACTCCGCTGAAAACGACTCGCAACCTGGAGAGGATATCAATCCCCCAGACAGAGTGGAGCCACGCGGCAGGCAGGACTTCAATCACTTCCAACCGGGAGAGTTCTTCCTAGACACTCGCAGAACTATTAGGCCCCCCAGCAGAGCACAAAGCAGAGGGAGCGTTACCAGCCAAACAGAATTCATACTCCAATGCATGCAACAACAACGCGAAGATGCGCTCGACAGAGAGAGAAGAGCCGCGGAAGCACTGGAGCGGGAGCGCGATAGAGCGGCAGCCCAGGCCTTGGAGTACACCCGGCTCGCTACCGCCCAACTGAAATCGGCCTCTGCCTCCAGGCAATCATCAAGAGCATCCACTAGGAATAACTCACCCCAGCGCCGCCAGCCTGAAAGGGAGGAGCACCCGGCTACGTATCCCCGACCCCGAAGAAGGGACAAGGCCGACTCCGAAGACCTGGAAAGGCGACTGGCTCGTCTGCAGGAGGAATATACGGCACCAAGAGAGGTGCCACCCCGCTCTCAATGTGAGCGGCTACCCGCCACACACAGAGCAACCTCCAGATCCCATCAACATTGGCCCGTAACTGCACCGGCCCCTAGGTACGACCCGCTCCCACAGCGCCCACCAGGGAGCGCCATCCCATTCTTCAAAGACAATTCTAGAAGCCAGTACCATGACATGAGGATGTGTCTGGAGTTCCTCCTGGGCGCCGCCAACCACAGCGAGCAACAGAAGTTCCTCGAGCTGTCTATGCACTGTACGCTGCCTGCGGCCAAGCTCATATGCACTGCCAACGCATACTCCCCCACCCCCTATACTTCGTCTCTCCAGGCCCTGGACGAGCGCTGGGGACGCCCGTGGGACCACATATTGGAGAAGATCCACGAGCTGGGAGAAATGGCAGACATAAAGGACGACCACGCCCTGGATGCATACTCCTTGAAGGTACAGGCTCTGGTGAGCCTCCTGACGTTTCAAGGAGCCGCCGGCCGCACTGAGCTCTATGCAGGCTCCAACGTAGAACGCTTCGTCAGGAAGCTTCCAAAGGAAAGGGAAGAGAGGTTCCGACGGGAACACGAGCGTCTCCACCCCCAACAGTCACTGTCTACCCTGATGGAGCTCTCAGAGTTCCTGAAGTCGGAGATGAGGCACATCCGTCTCCCCAAGCGGGAAGAGCCGAGAGGCAATGGACGCAGTGGACGAGACAAGTCAGACCGAACGGGGCGGCCCGTTAGGGTGCTGACCACCGTACATGAAACCACATCAAAGGAGCACCAAGGGCCCCCGAAAGGCCAACAAGGCTTCTCCTCCCAGAAGAAAGGAGAGAAGAAGACTCCGCCGCCATGCCAGTGCTGCACAGAGGTCCACTGGCTAGACAACTGTCCCGTGTTCAAGGAGAAGACTACAGAGGAAAAGAAACAGTGGATAATAGAGAATAAGCGGTGCTGGAAGTGCGCCCGTGAGCACAGAGCAAAGGACTGCACCCTCAAGGGACCCTGCAGACAGAGCGGGTGCGGGAAGATCCACCTCACGGCCCTCCACGACCTCAACAATAGAGACGACAAGGCTAAGCCTTATGTGGCGGAAGTCCGTGATGAGCCCTCTAGAGAGCTACGCAACTACTACGTGGGTCCCGTGAGAGGCAGCACTCCCCGCGTGCTGTTGAAGATTGTGCCGGTGGTCCTGCGGAACCGCGACAAGACTCTGGAGACCTACGCGGTTATTAACGATGGCTCGGAGCGCACGCTGCTGATGCGTGAGGCTGCCATCGCCCTTGGACTCGTGGGCGACGCAGAGGAGCTGGATCTCCTCACCATCCAACCAGGGCGCACCACTATTCAAGGAGAAAGTGTGGCCCTCACCCTCACACCGGCCGGACGGCCGAAGGAAGTCTTCAAAGTGAGCCGCGTATTCACAGCTGCCGGGTTGTGCCTCTCCAGTTACGGCTACCCGATGGAGTCCCTCATGAAGAGGTACCCACATCTCCGTAATCTGGGGATCAACGCTGCAATGGAGGTGAAGCCCACCCTCCTGCTCGGCTCCGATAATGTGAACCTCACTTTACCCAAGCACATCATCCCGGGTCCACCCGGATGTCCCGTCGCCCTGGAGACTCCGCTAGGCTGGACCCTGCAGGGCCCCATCAGTCTAAGAAATCTGAACGCCCGTCAGACCCACTGCCTCTTCATTGGAGCGGGGCACGAAGACGAGGCATTGCTGGAGAATGTTCAGAGGTTATGGCAGCTGGACATTGCTCCATACAAAAACGAGAAGATACACACTCGCTCCAAAGAAGATAAGGCGGCGATGGATCTTCTCCAAGCCAAGACCAAGCGTGTCTGCGTGCGCGGTGTCCTCAGATACGCCACACCGCTCTTGAGAAGAGAGCCCATGCCGACCTTCAAGGTTCCCCCAGGAGTAGCGAAGCCGTGTCTGCTTAGCACTGAAAGAAGACTCAGCAGAGACCCCGAGACGGCTGCCGCCTACGCCACAGAAATGAGCAAGCTCATAGAGTCTGGACTCGTCAGGAGGCTGAAGCCTGAGGAGGCGGAAAGGAGTACCGAGTCATGGTACCTTCCACACCATAACGTTAAGCACAACGGAAAGAACAGAGTGGTCTTTAATTGCAGCTTTCAAGTGCGCCAGCAGAACCTCAACCGCTATCTCCTGCCCGGTCCGACTCTGACCCCTCCTCTCCTCGGAGTCATGGTGCGCTTCCGACGACAGAAGACCGCCATCAGTGGCGACATCAAACGCATGTTCCATCAGGTGTGTTTGCTCGACGAAGATAAGCCACTCATGAGGTTCTTGTGGAGAGAAAACCCAGACGACCCGGAACCGTCCATCTATCAGTGGGAGGTGCTGCCCTTCGGGACGACCTGCAGCCCGTGTTGCGCCACCTACGCCCTGCAGCTTCATGTCGACGACGGCGCCGCACCCCCCGGAGTCTCCGATGCTGTCCACCACAGTTTCTATGTGGACAACTGCCTCCACAGCGTGGAGACCGCGGAAGAGGCCTACAAGCTGGTGCATGACATACGCACCTTCCTGGCCACCGCTGGCTTTGAGGTCCGCCAGTGGGCCACCAACGACCCTGAGGTCGTCCGAGACCTCCCAGACGAAGCGAAGGCTGACAGCAGTGAGACCTGGCTCTCCCAGTCAAGTGAGGACGCCCAGGAAATGACTCTGGGTCTCCTCTGGCGTTTCAAGTCTGACACCCTGTGTTACCGGCAAAAGAAAATCGAAACTCGCCATTACGTAACCAGGAGGTCGATCTACAGTACTCTGGCGAGTCAATATGACCCGTTGGGTTACATCAACCCCTACACGACTCGTGCCAAGGCTCTGGTCAGCGAGCTGTGGACTGAGGCGAAGGGATGGGATGACCCCCTACCAGAGACACTCGGGGCGAAGTGGAAGAAGTGGGAAGAAGAGCTCCCCACCCTCCAACAGATCGAGTTTCCCAGGAGCTACTTTCCCTCGAGCGTCAGTCTGACCGGCAGCCAGCTCTCCCTTCATGTATTCTGTGACGCGTCTGAGAAGGCATATGGTGCAGTAGCGTACCTGCGCGCGGTGGAGCCCGACGACACAGTCCATGTCTCCTTCATTCTTGCACGCTCAAGAGTTGCACCCAAGAAGCAGCAATCCATTCCCCGGCTGGAGCTCTGCGCAGCTCTAAGTGGAGCCCAGTTGGGAAAGATGCTGAAGGAAGAGCTGCACCTCCCCCTTCACGCGGTGTCGATGTGGTCTGACTCCACAACAGTCATCCAGTGGATCCAGTCAACTTCGTGCAGATATAAAGTATTCGTGGGAACAAGGGTGACAGAGATCCAAGAACTTGTGGGAATCAGCTGCTGGCGATACGTTTCGACAGATGTCAACCCGGCGGACGTGATCACCAGAGGTGCGACCCTCGAGGAATTGGCACTTCCCAACCTCTACCACCGTGGACCCGACTACCTACGCAAGCTAGAAGAAGACTGGCCTTCTCCTCCGAACTTGGAGAACGCAGAGGTGGAGGTGGAACTTAAGAAGTCCATCTTCTGCGGCCTCACTGGACTCCAAGACCCTTCAAATACTGACGGTCCCAAGGTTGAGGATTGCCAGACCCTAGAAGAGCTCCAAGTACGTACCTTCCACCACCGGAACCCCGGTCCCGGA
This sequence comes from Notolepis coatsorum, assembly GCF_963971535.1. Classification (NCBI taxonomy): domain Eukaryota; kingdom Metazoa; phylum Chordata; class Actinopteri; order Aulopiformes; family Paralepididae; genus Notolepis; species Notolepis coatsorum. The sequence continues at coordinate 121,933 of NW_028173979.1, read as the reverse complement.
GACCCGACCCCTCTCAGCGCCGACGACTACGCCGCAGCTGAGATCATGTTGCTGCAGAGGGTGCAGCGTGAGGTCTTCCAGATCGAGATGGCGTGCTTGGGACGGAAGATGGAGCTACCAAGAGACAGCAAGCTGAGGCTACTGGCCCCCGAACTGGACGAGAAAGACCTCATACGTGTCGGAGGCCGCCTACGACGGGCTCAGGGCCTCACTGAGGACAGCAAACACCCCATCCTACTCCCCTCGAAGCATCCGGTGACTAACTTGGTGATTCGTCACTATGACACCAAATTGTATCACCCTGGAGCGGAGCGGCTCTTCGCGGAGCTCAGGAGAAGGTTCTGGATACTTCGCGGCCGGGAGGCTGTGCGGCGTTACCAACGGTCATGCACAGACTGCCAGAAGCTCAGAGCCCAACCCATCATGCCACGAATGGCTGACCTCCCATCCTGCCGCCTCCGTCTCCAAGAAGCGCCCTTCCACAACACGGGCATGGACTGCTTCGGGCCCTTCACCATCAAGGCGGAGATCGGGAGAGCAACTGCTAAGAGATGGGGAATCATCTTCAAGTGCCTCACCACGAGAGCCGTCCATCTCGAGGTGCTGGCTAAAATGACAACAGACAGCTTCCTCCAGTCATTCCGTCGATTTACTGGAAGGAGAGGGCGACCCCATACCTTATGGTCTGATCACGGGACGAATTTCAAGGGAGGAGAAGCTGAACTCATCAAGAGTTACCACCAGATGAGTGAGGAGTTGAGGGACGAGCTGGCCTCCCAACAGGTCACCTTCTCCTACAACCCTCCAAATGCACCCCACTTCGGTGGAACGTGGGAGAGAGAGGTCAAGTCAGTAAAGGCTGCTCTAGCAGCCGCGCTCAGAGGACAGGTTCCGAAGGCAGAGGTCTTCAACACCGTGCTGGTGGAGATTGAAGCCATTCTGAATTCCAAGCCACTGGGGTACGTCAGTAGCGACGCGGCCGATCTCGACCCCATAACACCCAACAGCCTTTTGATGGGGCGGCGAGACGCGGCCCTTCCCTTTGCGGTCTACGCCTCCACCGAGATCATCGGCAGAAGACAATGGAGGTATAGTCAGGCTTTAGCCGACCAATTCTGGAAGAGGTTCACCACCGAATATCTCCCATCGCTGCAAGGCCGCCGCAAGTGGATCACTGAAAGAGGCAACCTAGAACCAGGAACCCCAGTCATGATCGTGGATCAGGCACTCCCCCGAGCCCGCTGGCTCACCGGAGGGGTGAAGAGTGTGGTAAAAGGGCAAGACGGAAGAGTCCGCTCTGCTATCGTGGATGTCGGAGGAAGAACATACCACAGACCAGTGGCTCGACTGATCCGACTACCCCCGTACTCTGACTCTGACCAGCCTGAGTGACTACTAGACATTCAGCAGACCTCAGTACTGATTAGCGCCGCAAATCAGGGTGCGGCTGTGCTGAAGGGTCTGCAATTAGGTAAAATTAGACCTAAAATAATCCCCCTTTAAATTCACCAACCAGTTAATATGTGGGAGTTAAGTTATTATTTACCACATAATGTTACACTGTCTGCCTATTGATGGCATCTCAGGTTATATGACGGTGCTGCCATCTAGTGGGCCAGAGGTGGTTTAGTGTTCCCTCGTAAAATGCGTCACTTCCTCTAGGATACGTGTTGTTGACGTTGAACTTGACCGGACACGCAAGAGAGCGGACGTACACACAGCGTTGCTCTCGTTAACGTTATAGTTTGACGGTGACCAAGTATGTAAAGTGGCTTACCAAGCGGACATTTTACCACCAAGAGAGAGTGAGTTTTAGTACCCAGCTAATTTGATGTTTAGTAAACGTCTGGGATTAGCATATTACAGCGGACTATAGTATTCCCCATCTATCGTTACCAGTTAGCCGAAGCTAGCTAGCTCGGCGCTAATACCTAAAGTAGCTTCGGCTCATGCTTCGATAGCTGTTCTATACTGGACATATCAGTCGATATATAACACAGACCAGAGAACATTTAGATAGGGTCTGTGTCGCTGTAAAAGGAGTAAAGGACACAACTAGTCCTAAGAAGTAGCCATAGCAGTAGCCTGTGGTACAGAGGGGACCAGCGTGTCTGCAGCAGCTGTCGGCCTGCGCCGTGCAGCACCACGGAGCGGAGGGAGACACTCGATCCACCACAGCGGAGCATCTGGTCTGCAGGAGCAGACTGGTGGCGCCTATTGGACCGGGCAGCGTCTTCCCGCTCTCATCACCACGCAGCGGTCTACTACTCCTCATCCGGGTCCTTTTCTCACCCCCAGGATTATTAACTCTCCATCTCTCTCATCCTTTACTTTAATAGAACTATTTGGGCGCCCATCTAAATTTAGTAAAGTATTTAATTTAGGCATTGTGTAATGTGATAACAATATTTTGTATGTATCTTTTTTCCCCCTTTTTGCTTATATAAAAGCATTATGATTCAAACAGTTTCCTCGCTCTTTCTAGTTTAGGTGACTCCATTTTAAGTTATTCACTCAGTTGTGTATTTGGTACAATTAGTTTAAGAGTTAAGGCATCCTACCACACCCCCTAAGGTGATAATTATATACAGTCCTCTAAGCTCCCGCACAATGACTGTTACTGTGTTAGCTATGATGACTGTTATGGTGTTAGATATGATGACTGTTATGGTGTTAGCTATGAGAACTGTTATGGTGTTAGCTATGATGACTGTTATGGTGTTAGCTATGATGACTGTTATGGTGTTAGCTATGATGAGTGTTATGGTGTTAGCTATGAGAACTGTTATGGTGTTAGCTATGATGACTGTTATGGTGTTAGCTATGATGACTGTTATGGTGTTAGCTATGATGACTGTTATGGTGTTAGCTATGATGACTGTTATGGTGTTAGATATGAGAACTGTTATGGTGTTAGCTATGATGACTGTTATGGTGTTAGCTATGATGACTGTTATGGTGTTAGCTATGATGACTGTTATGGTGTTAGCTATGATGACTGTTATGGTGTTAGATATGAGAACTGTTATGGTGTTAGCTATGATGACTGTTATGGTGTTAGCTATGATGACTGTTATGGTGTTAGATATGAGAACTGTTATGGTGTTAGCTATGATGACTGTTATGGTGTTAGCTATGATGACTGTTATGGTGTTAGATATGAGAACTGTTATGGTGTTAGCTATGATGACTGTTATGGTGTTAGCTATGATGACTGTTATGGTGTTAGCTATGATGACTGTTATGTTGTTAGCTATGATGACTGTTATGGTGTTAGCTATGATGACTGTTATGGTGGTAGCTATGAGAACTGTTATGGTGTTAGCTATGAGAACTGTTATGGTGTTAGCTATGATGACTGTTATGGTGTTAGCTATGATGACTGTTATGGTGTTAGCTATGAGAACTGTTATGGTGTTAGATATGAGAACTGTTACGGTGTTAACTATGATAACTGTTATGGTGTTAACTATGAGAACTGTTATTGTGTTAGCTATGATGACTGTTATGGTGTTAGCTAACTGGGCGTGAGCGGCCGTGAGCGGTGCCCGGTCCCGGGGGCAGACACACTACTAACCGGAGGGCGTTACCGTGAACGGTGCCCGGTACCGGGGGCAGACACAATATGTCTGTGGCCCCACCTGGCACAAAGTGGCAGCAGTTGGCTGACAGAATAGGAGAAATAAGGCATCCCTAATGGAGGCAAATCGTGAAAATGTGTTCCATCAGAAGTGATTAGCGCTAATTAAGCTGTTTTCATGGCTGGCTGCCTGGTGTTAATCTGCATGCTTGCATCGTATAAAGCGAGAGAGAGAGAGAAAAAAGCAATATGTTTATAGATATAAAGCCACACTCCAGTTGGCTCACAACAAATCCCTAGGCTGGTCGTTCTATGGAGTGACTTTTACAATGATTGACTTTTATGTTTAACCTTCTGTAGTGTGGTAGTGAAAGGGTTAAGCGTCTGCAGTGTGATAGTGAAAGGGTTATCCATTTGTGGTGTGGTAGTGAAAGGGTTAACCATCTGTAGTGTGCTAGTGAAAGGGTTAACTGACTGTAGTGTGTTAGTGAAAGGGTCAACCTTATGTAGTGTGCTAGTAAAAGGGTTAACCTTCTGTAGTGTGCTAGTGAAAGGGTTAACCGACTGTAGTGTGGTAGTGAAAGGGTTAACCTTCTGTAGTGTGGTAGTGAAAGGGTCAACCTTATGTAGTGTGATAGTGAAAGGGTTAACCGTATGTAGTGTGGTAGTGAAATGGTTAACCGTCTGTAGTGTGATAGTGAAAGGGTTAACCGTATGTAGTGTGGTAGTGAAAGCGTTAACCTTCTGTAGTGTGGTAGTGAAAGGTTAACCTTCTGTAGTGTGTAGTAAAAGGTTAACCTTCTGTAGTGTGGTAGTGAAAGGTTAACCTTCTGTAGTGTGGTAGTGAAAGGTTTGATTGATTGATTGATTGAAAAGTTTATTAACAGATTGCAGAATGGGTACAGTACAGTACAGCTCAATACATACAATTGTTAAGGGGATGCAGACCAGAGAAAGACTTTCGTCTTGTTTACATCAGGGTCCCCCATTTTCAATTCATCATAACATATATGACATACATGACATACAGATAGACAGTACTGCTACATCTATACATTTATGACATATCAGATTTGCAAATACAGTACTGTTTGTGATACAAAAGTGTCCAGAAAAGGAGTGTATATACATTTGGCGTAGAAACTGTACATTGGAGGAGTTTGGTTGGGTGGGGTGGGGTTGGGTGGGTTGGGTGAGGGCTGTACATTGGAGGTGGAGGGGGGGGGGGGGGGTTGGGTAGGGGACACACACACATTTTACACTGTGCATTGGAATATTGACAAAGCCTTACTTGGTCATTTACTGTACAACTAGGTTAGGACATTTGTAGGGGCCAGTTTCGAATTGCAGTCTCACGTAGGTGTTTTTTGAGAGTGTTTTTGAAAGTGGGTAGTGATTCACATTCCTTTACAGCTTTAGGTAGGGCGTTCCACATTGATGTGGCATAATTGCGAAACGTGTTTAGTCCCTTGTTTGAGCCGAATCTGGGTTTTACATGATTTGTGGAGCTCCCTCTGGTGTTGTGATCGTGGTATTCACTGACCTTTGGGAAGTATTTTGACATGTACATGGGTACCTTGGTCGCGTAGTGTATCTTGTAGACCAGGCCCATTGCAAGTTGCTGTACTCTGTCGTCTACTCTAAGCCATCCTAGGTTGTCAAAGTGGGCAGGGGTGAGGTGGGTTCTAGGAGTTAGGTCAAGTAGTAGTCTGACTAGCTTGTTTTGAGATGTTTGTAATTTGTTTTTTAGTGCCTTTGAGGTGCTTTGGTACCATGAGGTGCAAGCATAGTCGTAGTACCCTTGAATGAGTGCTCCTGCTAGAGTCTTCAGGGTATTCTTGTTTACCAGAGAGGAGATCCGGTACAAGAATCGCGTTCGTTGGTTGACTTTTTTTATTACATTGGATGCCATTTTGTCACAGGAAAGATTAGCCTCTAGGATGGAACCCAGGTAGGTAATTTCATCTTTCCTTGTGATAATATTGTCACCCACTGTAACCGAGAAGCCGTCGGTCTTGCTGAGTTTGTTATTTGAACCGAAGAGAATGGACTCTGTTTTGCCCATGTGTAATGATAGTTTGTTGTCGGCGAGCCATATGCAGATTTTGCCTAGTTCCGAGCTGAGGGCTTTTTCAACCTGTAACTTGTTCTTGTCAGAGACCAGCAGGGCTGAGTCGTCCGCAAACAGGAACAAGTTGCAGTCACAAGCTGACGACATGTCATTTGCATAAATTAGGAATAGTAGCAGTCCTAGTATGCTTCCTTGTGGAACACCACAGCTCACTGTGAGGGGGGGGGATAGGGTACCGTTTACTTCCACCATCTGTTCCCTCCCCTCCAGGTAGGATTGTATCCAGCTCACTGATAAACTATCAAAACCAATTGCTTTTAGCTTGTCAATCAGAATGGTGTGATTGACAGTGTCGAAGGCCTTTTGTAGGTCCAGCATGACCATGCCGCAGTATTTGCCCGCGTCCACCTCTTGTTTGATGTGGTTGTTCAAGTAGAGAAGGCATGTGTCAGTGGAGTGGGATGTTCTGAAGCCAGATTGGAATTCGTAGATTAGATTTTTTTCCGCGAGGTACTTTTCGATCTGTTCGTATACTATTTTTTCCATGACTTTCGAGATGGATGTAAGGATAGAAACAGGGCGGTAGTTACCCGGGTCTAATTTGCTGCCCTTTTTGTGCAGGGGTGTTACTCTCGCATTTTTGAAGTCCTTGGGGACGTGTCCCTGTTTTATGGAGAGGTTTATTATGTGTGTGATGACTGGGGTGATGGCTGCTGCTGAGTCTCTGAGGAATTTGGAGGGGATGTTGTCATGGCCAGTGGCCTTGTTTGGTTGGAGGGCGCTCAGTTTTTTGAGTACCTCATCTGTAGTTACCATTTCCAGTTTGAAGTCGTCTTTGTGGACACCTAGGTTCTTGTAGTATGCTACTATGTGTTCTACCCCATACTGCCCTGAGTGGGAGGGTAGTTTGTTTACCAGTGTTGTGGCTATGTTTGTGAAGAAAGTGTTTAAGTAATTGGCTACATCCAGCTTGTCTGTTAACCTTCTGTAGTGTGGTAGTGAAAGAGTTAACCTTCTGTAGTGTGGTAGTGAAAGGTTAACCTTACATGTATGTAGTGTGCTAGTGAAAGGTTACACTTCTGTAGTGTGGTAGTGAAAGGTTAACCTTCTGTAGCATGGTAGTGAAAGGTTAACCTTCTGTAGTGTGCTAGTGAAAGGGTTAACCTTCTGTAGTGTGGTAGTGAAAGGTTAACCTTATGTAGTGTGCTAGTGAAAGGGTTAACCTTCTGTAGTGTGGTAGTGAAAGGGAGCTCTGTAAAAAGAGTGCTGTAAGCCGTGCAGGTCTTTAGCGCTACCCCCCCCCCCCCCCCCCCCTTCCTGTCTGCAGTGTTGAGTGACCCCTCTCTGGCACAGAGGCCTCGCTAACAGATGACTGATTGTGCTCCTCTGCTTTGTACGGCCCCCTGCCCCCCTGGCAGCTCCAACAACACACATCAAAGACACCCAGGGTCCCGGCCGGTGGCTCTGACGCTGCGCAAGACGGACCCTCTTCTTTCACGCCAACGGCGGAAAACAGGAGCTGATAATCCCCCTCCTCCTGGAGTGATGGAGGAATAACACGGTCCTCATTGAGGGACCCGTCGTGTTGCCCTCCACCCCGCGGTGCGGCCGGGAGCATCAAAGCCGGCGCCACCCTGGAGGTCCGCAGATTAAAGTGTGACATTGGACTATGGCTTTAAGGTTTAGAGGGAGGGGTGACTTCATCCAAGGGTCTGTATCCTAGGAACTGAAACAAAACAACTTTTACATCCCACCTGACTTTATTCAGCTTTTGATTGGCTAGCTCTCTCTCTTTCTCTTTCTCTCTCTCTCTCTCTCTCTCTCTCTCTCTCTCTCTCTCTCTCTCTCTCTCTCTCTCTCTCTCTCTCTCTCTCTATCTGTCTTTCTCTCTCGCTCTATCTGTTTCTCTCTCTCTCTCTTTATTCAACTTTTGATTGGCTAGCTCTCTCTCTCTCTCTCTCTCTCTCTCTCTCTCTCTCTCTCTCTCTCTCTCTCTCTCTCTCTCTCTCTCTCTCTCTCTCTCTCTCTCTCTCTCTCTCTGTCTTTCTCTCTCGCTCTATCTGTTTCTCTCTCTCTCTCTCTTTCTCTCTATCTCTCTCTCATTCTGTCTCTCTCTCTCTCTTTCTCCTTTCTTTCTCTCCCTCTCTTTCTCATTCTTTATTTCTCATTCCCTCTCTCTCTCTATCTCTCTCTCTCTCTCTCTCCTGCCCTCTCCAATTCAACAGTACATTCGGAAGTGATATGAATATAATATCGACATAATTCCTATACAACAGTGTCAACTTTCCAGCTAACATTCATTGGCTGCCTTTTACTCGAGGATATTGGTGTCAGTGAAAAGTAAAGACACTTAAGCGTTAGATCACTTCAGAGTTTGCTTTGAACTTTAGGAACCAAACAGGCCTGTTTTCATCCAAATACGTTCTAGTGCGCTTTGTTCCATCGCAAAAGAAATTACTCTATTATGTAAGGGATAATGTATAGCTACGAGGTCATTGTCGCAAAATAATTGACCGACACTTAAAATACCGAGCCGCCTCGGCGAGGTGTTTTAAACGTCAGTGAAGGTCAATTATTTTGTGACAATGATCGAGTATAGCTATACATTATCCCGCTTATTACATGGCTAACTTACTAACAATATACCTAATTCATTTGACAAATCGCAGTTGTTCTGTGGCTCTGTCAGCCCAAATAAAGTGATTATTATTACCGCGGGCAGCCCGGCAGGTGTGTCTGATTGGCTGCACTGAAACAGTGTTTGTCAGTGGGCTTGATTGCGAACAGCTGCGCACAGCGGTCATTATTGTCCCACAGCGGTCATTATTGTCTGATAACTGACCTCTGACGCGCGCTATTGACCAATCACAAGCAAGCATTTCGGCGAATGTGAAAACGCCATGTAATAATAATGAATATAACTCATCTTTTGACGCACTTGTGTGCACACTTGATTAACCCTTTCACTACCACACGACCAAATAGTCAACCCTTTCACTGCGACAATACAGAAGGTTACCCCTTTCACTGATATGCAACAAAGGGTTAACCCTTTCACTACCACACTACAGAAGGTTAATCACATTTGGAGAGGTGAGATCCAGAATGAAGGCAAGCCATGTCAAGTTTTTTCGTTGCCTCTGTGTGGTCTCTTCAGTTCCTCTTCACCGGCTAAAACCGCAAGCAGGGGGAGAGAGAGAGACTCTGGAATTACAACGTTCAGTTCCGCCCCCCTCCCCCCTTTAAACAGACTCCTATTGTCCTGTGGTTTAGGAGGAGATCAAAGACACTAAGATTCGGATGCGGGGAAAGAGGTTTAATTGAAATAAAAAGAGGAGGGTGAGGCTTAATAACGTGCTCCACTCAGCTCTCGTAGCTTCTCTGATCCGCGCGGCTCCCTCTCCCGCGCGCCAAGGCTTTCGCAAGCGTCAAAGTCAAAGATACCCCTCTATAATTTCCCGTCTTCACTCTTAATAATTCCTCCGAAATTATTCATGAAAATTGTCAACAGTGAGGGATTTCTCCTCATTTATTGGCACGGCATTCTCCGAGAGGAGTGTAAAAC
>NW_028173979.1:87200-112517 GCF_963971535.1 Notolepis coatsorum | reverse complement strand
TCACTACCACACTACAGATGGTTAACCCTTTCACTACCACAATACAGATGGTTAACCCTTTCACTACCACACTACAGAAGGTTAACCCTTTCACTAGCACACTACAGAAGGTGAACCCTTTCACTACCACACTACAGACACTTAACCTTTTCACTACCACACTACAGAAGGTTAAACATAAAAGTCAATCATTGTAAAAGTCACTCCATAGAACGACCAGCCTAGGGATTTGTTGTGAGCCAACTGGAGTGTGGCTTTATATCTATAAACATATTGCTTTTTTCTCTCTCTCTCTCTCTCGCTTTATACGATGCAAGCATGCAGATTAACACCAGGCAGCCAGCCATGAAAACAGCTTAATTAGCGCTAATCACTTCTGATGGAACACATTTTCACGATTTGCCTCCATTAGGGATGCCTTATTTCTCCTATTCTGTCAGCCAACTGATGCCACTTTGTGCCAGGTGGGGCCACAGACATATTGTATCTGCCCCCGGGACCGGGCACCGTTCACGGCAACGCCCTCCGGTTAGAAGTGTGTCTGCCCCCGGGACCGGGCACCGCTCACGGCCGCTCACGCCCAGTTAGCTAACACCATAACAGTTCTCATATCTAACACCATAACAGTCATCATATCTAACACCATAACAGTTCTCATATCTAACACCATAACAGTCATCATATCTAACACCATAACAGTCATCATAGCTAACACCATAACAGTTCTCATATCTAACACCATAACAGTTCTCATATCTAACACCATAACAGTTTTCATATCTAACACCATAACAGTCATCATATCTAACACCATAACAGTTCTCATATCTAACACCATAACAGTTCTCATATCTAACACCATAACAGTTCTCATATCTAACACCATAACAGTTCTCATACCTAACACCATAACAGTCATCATATCTAACACCATAACAGTCATCATATCTAACACCATAACAGTCATCATATCTAACACGATAACAGTCATCATATCTAACACCATAACAGTTCTCATATCTAACACCATAACAGTCATCATATCTAACACCATAACAGTTCTCATATCTAACACCATAACAGTCATCATATCTAACACCATAACAGTTCTCATATCTAACACCATAACAGTCATCATATCTAACACGATAACAGTCATCATATCTAACACCATAACAGTTCTCATATCTAACACCATAACAGTCATCATATCTAACACCATAACAGTTCTCATAGTTAACACCATAACAGTCATCATATCTAACACCATAACAGTTCTCATATCTAACACCATAACAGTCATCATATCTAACACCATAACAGTTCTCATATCTAACACCATAACAGTTCTCATATCTAACACCATAACAGTTCTCATAGCTAACACCATAACAGTTATCATATCTAACACCATAACAGTCATCATATCTAACACCATAACAGTCATCATATCTAACACCATAACAGTTCTCATATCTAACACCATAACAGTCATCATATCTAACACCATAACAGTTATTATATCTAACACCATAACAGTTCTCATATCTAACACCATAACAGTCATCATAGCTAACACCATAACAGTTCTCATATCTAACACCATAACAGTTATCATAGCTAACACCATAACAGTTCTCATATCTAACACCATAACAGTCATCATATCTAACACCATAACAGTCATCATATCTAACACCATAACAGTTATCATAGTTAACACCATAACAGTTCTCATATCTAACACCATAACAGTTCTCATATCTAACACCATAACAGTCATCATATCTAACACCATAACAGTTATCATATCTAACACCATAACAGTTATCATATCTAACACCATAACAGTCATCATATCTAACACCATAACAGTCATCATATCTAACACCATAACAGTCATCATATCTAACACCATAACAGTCATCATATCTAACACCATAACAGTTCTCATATCTAACACCATAACAGTTCTCATAGCTAACACCATAACAGTCATCATATCTAACACCATAACAGTTCTCATAGTTAACACCATAACAGTCATCATAGCTAACACCATAACAGTTCTCATATCTAACACCATAACAGTCATCATATCTAACACCATAACAGTCATCATAGCTAACACCATAACAGTTCTCATATCTAACACCATAACAGTTCTCATATCTAACACCATAACAGTTCTCATATCTAACACCATAACAGTCATCATATCTAACACCATAACAGTTCTCATATCTAACACCATAACAGTTCTCATATCTAACACCATAACAGTTCTCATATCTAACACCATAACAGTTCTCATATCTAACACCATAACAGTCATCATATCTAACACCATAACAGTCATCATATCTAACACCATAACAGTCATCATATCTAACACGATAACAGTCATCATATCTAACACCATAACAGTTCTCATATCTAACACCATAACAGTCATCATATCTAACACCATAACAGTTCTCATATCTAACACCATAACAGTCATCATATCTAACACCATAACAGTTCTCATATCTAACACCATAACAGTCATCATATCTAACACGATAACAGTCATCATATCTAACACCATAACAGTTCTCATATCTAACACCATAACAGTCATCATATCTAACACCATAACAGTTCTCATAGTTAACACCATAACAGTCATCATATCTAACACCATAACAGTTCTCATATCTAACACCATAACAGTCATCATATCTAACACCATAACAGTTCTCATATCTAACACCATAACAGTCATCATAGTTAACACCATAACAGTTCTCATAGCTAACACCATAACAGTTCTCATAGCTAACACCATAACAGTCATCATAGCTAACACCATAACAGTCATCATAGCTAACACCATAACAGTCATCATATCTAACACCATAACAGTCATCATAGTTAACACCATAACAGTTCTCATAGCTAACACCATAACAGTTCTCATAGCTAACACCATAACAGTTATCATAGCTAACACCATAACAGTTATCATAGCTAACACCATAACAGTTCTCATAGCTAACACCATAACAGTTATCATAGTTAACACCATAACAGTTCTCATAGCTAACACCATAACAGTTCTCATAGCTAACACCATAACAGTTCTCATAGCTAACACCATAACAGTTCTCATAGCTAACACCATAACAGTTCTCATAGCTAACACCATAACAGTCATCATAGTTAACACCATAACAGTTATCATATCTAACACCATAACAGTCATCATAGCTAACACCATAACAGTTCTCATATCTAACACCATAACAGTTCTCATAGCTAACACCATAACAGTCATCATAGCTAACACCATAACAGTTCTCATAGCTAACACCATAACAGTCATCATAGCTAACACCATAACAGTTCTCATAGCTAACACCATAACAGTCATCATAGTTAACACCATAACAGTTCTCATATCTAACACCATAACAGTTCTCATAGCTAACACCATAACAGTTCTCATAGTTAACACCATAACAGTCATCATAGTTAACACCATAACAGTTCTCATATCTAACACCATGACAGTTCTCATAGCTAACACCATAACAGTTATCATAGCTAACACCATAACAGTTCTCATAGCTAACACCATAACAGTCATCATAGCTAACACCATAACAGTTCTCATAGCTAACACCATAACAGTCATCATAGCTAACACCATAACAGTTCTCATAGCTAACACCATAACAGTCATCATAGTTAACACCATAACAGTTCTCATATCTAACACCATAACAGTTCTCATAGCTAACACCATAACAGTCATCATAGCTAACACCATAACAGTCATCATAGCTAACACCATAACAGTTCTCATAGTTAACACCATAACAGTTCTCATATCTAACACCATAACAGTTCTCATAGCTAACACCATAACAGTTATCATATCTAACACCATAACAGTTCTCATAGTTAACACCATAACAGTTCTCATAGCTAACACCATAACAGTTATCATAGCTAACACCATAACAGTCATCATAGCTAACACCATAACAGTTCTCATAGCTAACACCATAACAGTCATCATAGTTAACACCATAACAGTCATCATAGCTAACACCATAACAGTCATCATAGCTAACACCATAACAGTCATCATAGCTAACACCATAACAGTCATCATATCTAACACCATAACAGTCATCATATCTAACACCATAACAGTTCTCATATCTAACACCATAACAGTCATCATATCTAACACCATAACAGTTTTCATAGTTAACACCATAACAGTTATCATATCTAACACCATAACAGTCATCATATCTAACACCATAACAGTCATCATATCTAACACCATAACAGTTCTCATATCTAACACCATAACAGTCATCATATCTAACACCATAACAGTTATTATATCTAACACCATAACAGTTCTCATATCTAACACCATAACAGTCATCATAGCTAACACCATAACAGTTCTCATATCTAACACCATAACAGTTATCATAGCTAACACCATAACAGTTCTCATATCTAACACCATAACAGTCATCATATCTAACACCATAACAGTCATCATATCTAACACCATAACAGTTCTCATAGTTAACACCATAACAGTTCTCATATCTAACACCATAACAGTTCTCATATCTAACACCATAACAGTCATCATATCTAACACCATAACAGTTATCATATCTAACACCATAACAGTTCTCATATCTAACACCATAACAGTCATCATATCTAACACCATAACAGTCATCATATCTAACACCATAACAGTCATCATATCTAACACCATAACAGTCATCATATCTAACACCATAACAGTTATCATATCTAACACCATAACAGTTCTCATAGCTAACACCATAACAGTCATCATATCTAACACCATAACAGTTCTCATAGTTAACACCATAACAGTCATCATAGCTAACACCATAACAGTTCTCATATCTAACACCATAACAGTCATCATAGCTAACACCATAACAGTCATCATATCTAACACCATAACAGTCATCATAGTTAACACCATAACAGTTCTCATAGCTAACACCATAACAGTTCTCATAGCTAACACCATAACAGTCATCATAGCTAACACCATAACAGTCATCATAGCTAACACCATAACAGTCATCATATCTAACACCATAACAGTCATCATAGTTAACACCATAACAGTTCTCATAGCTAACACCATAACAGTTCTCATAGCTAACACCATAACAGTTATCATAGCTAACACCATAACAGTTATCATAGCTAACACCATAACAGTTCTCATAGCTAACACCATAACAGTTATCATAGTTAACACCATAACAGTTCTCATAGCTAACACCATAACAGTTCTCATAGCTAACACCATAACAGTTCTCATAGCTAACACCATAACAGTTCTCATAGCTAACACCATAACAGTTCTCATAGCTAACACCATAACAGTCATCATAGTTAACACCATAACAGTTATCATATCTAACACCATAACAGTCATCATAGCTAACACCATAACAGTTCTCATATCTAACACCATAACAGTTCTCATAGCTAACACCATAACAGTCATCATAGCTAACACCATAACAGTTCTCATAGCTAACACCATAACAGTCATCATAGCTAACACCATAACAGTTCTCATAGCTAACACCATAACAGTCATCATAGTTAACACCATAACAGTTCTCATATCTAACACCATAACAGTTCTCATAGCTAACACCATAACAGTTCTCATAGTTAACACCATAACAGTCATCATAGTTAACACCATAACAGTTCTCATATCTAACACCATGACAGTTCTCATAGCTAACACCATAACAGTTATCATAGCTAACACCATAACAGTTCTCATAGCTAACACCATAACAGTCATCATAGCTAACACCATAACAGTTCTCATAGCTAACACCATAACAGTCATCATAGCTAACACCATAACAGTTCTCATAGCTAACACCATAACAGTCATCATAGTTAACACCATAACAGTTCTCATATCTAACACCATAACAGTTCTCATAGCTAACACCATAACAGTCATCATAGCTAACACCATAACAGTCATCATAGCTAACACCATAACAGTTCTCATAGTTAACACCATAACAGTTCTCATATCTAACACCATAACAGTTCTCATAGCTAACACCATAACAGTTATCATATCTAACACCATAACAGTTCTCATAGTTAACACCATAACAGTTCTCATAGCTAACACCATAACAGTTCTCATAGCTAACACCATAACAGTTATCATAGCTAACACCATAACAGTCATCATAGCTAACACCATAACAGTTCTCATAGCTAACACCATAACAGTCATCATAGTTAACACCATAACAGTCATCATAGCTAACACCATAACAGTTCTCATAGCTAACACCATAACAGTCATCATATCTAACACCATAACAGTTATCATAGCTAACACCATAACAGTCATCATAGCTAACACCATAACAGTTATCATATCTAACACCATAACAGTTATCATATCTAACACCATAACAGTTCTCATATCTAACACCATAACAGTTCTCATATCTAACACCATAACAGTCATCATATCTAACACCATAACAGTCATCATATCTAACACCATAACAGTCATCATATCTAACACGATAACAGTCATCATATCTAACACCATAACAGTTCTCATATCTAACACCATAACAGTCATCATATCTAACACCATAACAGTTCTCATATCTAACACCATAACAGTCATCATATCTAACACCATAACAGTTCTCATATCTAACACCATAACAGTCATCATATCTAACACGATAACAGTCATCATATCTAACACCATAACAGTTCTCATATCTAACACCATAACAGTCATCATATCTAACACCATAACAGTTCTCATAGTTAACACCATAACAGTCATCATATCTAACACCATAACAGTTCTCATATCTAACACCATAACAGTCATCATATCTAACACCATAACAGTTCTCATATCTAACACCATAACAGTCATCATAGTTAACACCATAACAGTTCTCATAGCTAACACCATAACAGTTCTCATAGCTAACACCATAACAGTCATCATAGCTAACACCATAACAGTCATCATAGCTAACACCATAACAGTCATCATATCTAACACCATAACAGTCATCATAGTTAACACCATAACAGTTCTCATAGCTAACACCATAACAGTTCTCATAGCTAACACCATAACAGTTATCATAGCTAACACCATAACAGTTATCATAGCTAACACCATAACAGTTCTCATAGCTAACACCATAACAGTTATCATAGTTAACACCATAACAGTTCTCATAGCTAACACCATAACAGTTCTCATAGCTAACACCATAACAGTTCTCATAGCTAACACCATAACAGTTCTCATAGCTAACACCATAACAGTTCTCATAGCTAACACCATAACAGTCATCATAGTTAACACCATAACAGTTATCATATCTAACACCATAACAGTCATCATAGCTAACACCATAACAGTTCTCATATCTAACACCATAACAGTTCTCATAGCTAACACCATAACAGTCATCATAGCTAACACCATAACAGTTCTCATAGCTAACACCATAACAGTCATCATAGCTAACACCATAACAGTTCTCATAGCTAACACCATAACAGTCATCATAGTTAACACCATAACAGTTCTCATATCTAACACCATAACAGTTCTCATAGCTAACACCATAACAGTTCTCATAGTTAACACCATAACAGTCATCATAGTTAACACCATAACAGTTCTCATATCTAACACCATGACAGTTCTCATAGCTAACACCATAACAGTTATCATAGCTAACACCATAACAGTTCTCATAGCTAACACCATAACAGTCATCATAGCTAACACCATAACAGTTCTCATAGCTAACACCATAACAGTCATCATAGCTAACACCATAACAGTTCTCATAGCTAACACCATAACAGTCATCATAGTTAACACCATAACAGTTCTCATATCTAACACCATAACAGTTCTCATAGCTAACACCATAACAGTCATCATAGCTAACACCATAACAGTCATCATAGCTAACACCATAACAGTTCTCATAGTTAACACCATAACAGTTCTCATATCTAACACCATAACAGTTCTCATAGCTAACACCATAACAGTTATCATATCTAACACCATAACAGTTCTCATAGTTAACACCATAACAGTTCTCATAGCTAACACCATAACAGTTCTCATAGCTAACACCATAACAGTTATCATAGCTAACACCATAACAGTCATCATAGCTAACACCATAACAGTTCTCATAGCTAACACCATAACAGTCATCATAGTTAACACCATAACAGTCATCATAGCTAACACCATAACAGTCATCATAGCTAACACCATAACAGTCATCATAGCTAACACCATAACAGTCATCATATCTAACACCATAACAGTCATCATATCTAACACCATAACAGTTCTCATATCTAACACCATAACAGTCATCATATCTAACACCATAACAGTTTTCATAGTTAACACCATAACAGTTATCATATCTAACACCATAACAGTCATCATATCTAACACCATAACAGTCATCATATCTAACACCATAACAGTTCTCATATCTAACACCATAACAGTCATCATATCTAACACCATAACAGTTATTATATCTAACACCATAACAGTTCTCATATCTAACACCATAACAGTCATCATAGCTAACACCATAACAGTTCTCATATCTAACACCATAACAGTTATCATAGCTAACACCATAACAGTTCTCATATCTAACACCATAACAGTCATCATATCTAACACCATAACAGTCATCATATCTAACACCATAACAGTTCTCATAGTTAACACCATAACAGTTCTCATATCTAACACCATAACAGTTCTCATATCTAACACCATAACAGTCATCATATCTAACACCATAACAGTTATCATATCTAACACCATAACAGTTCTCATATCTAACACCATAACAGTCATCATATCTAACACCATAACAGTCATCATATCTAACACCATAACAGTCATCATATCTAACACCATAACAGTCATCATATCTAACACCATAACAGTTATCATATCTAACACCATAACAGTTCTCATAGCTAACACCATAACAGTCATCATATCTAACACCATAACAGTTCTCATAGTTAACACCATAACAGTCATCATAGCTAACACCATAACAGTTCTCATATCTAACACCATAACAGTCATCATAGCTAACACCATAACAGTCATCATATCTAACACCATAACAGTCATCATAGTTAACACCATAACAGTTCTCATAGCTAACACCATAACAGTTCTCATAGCTAACACCATAACAGTCATCATAGCTAACACCATAACAGTCATCATAGCTAACACCATAACAGTCATCATATCTAACACCATAACAGTCATCATAGTTAACACCATAACAGTTCTCATAGCTAACACCATAACAGTTCTCATAGCTAACACCATAACAGTTATCATAGCTAACACCATAACAGTTATCATAGCTAACACCATAACAGTTCTCATAGCTAACACCATAACAGTTATCATAGTTAACACCATAACAGTTCTCATAGCTAACACCATAACAGTTCTCATAGCTAACACCATAACAGTTCTCATAGCTAACACCATAACAGTTCTCATAGCTAACACCATAACAGTTCTCATAGCTAACACCATAACAGTCATCATAGTTAACACCATAACAGTTATCATATCTAACACCATAACAGTCATCATAGCTAACACCATAACAGTTCTCATATCTAACACCATAACAGTTCTCATAGCTAACACCATAACAGTCATCATAGCTAACACCATAACAGTTCTCATAGCTAACACCATAACAGTCATCATAGCTAACACCATAACAGTTCTCATAGCTAACACCATAACAGTCATCATAGTTAACACCATAACAGTTCTCATATCTAACACCATAACAGTTCTCATAGCTAACACCATAACAGTTCTCATAGTTAACACCATAACAGTCATCATAGTTAACACCATAACAGTTCTCATATCTAACACCATGACAGTTCTCATAGCTAACACCATAACAGTTATCATAGCTAACACCATAACAGTTCTCATAGCTAACACCATAACAGTCATCATAGCTAACACCATAACAGTTCTCATAGCTAACACCATAACAGTCATCATAGCTAACACCATAACAGTTCTCATAGCTAACACCATAACAGTCATCATAGTTAACACCATAACAGTTCTCATATCTAACACCATAACAGTTCTCATAGCTAACACCATAACAGTCATCATAGCTAACACCATAACAGTCATCATAGCTAACACCATAACAGTTCTCATAGTTAACACCATAACAGTTCTCATATCTAACACCATAACAGTTCTCATAGCTAACACCATAACAGTTATCATATCTAACACCATAACAGTTCTCATAGTTAACACCATAACAGTTCTCATAGCTAACACCATAACAGTTCTCATAGCTAACACCATAACAGTTATCATAGCTAACACCATAACAGTCATCATAGCTAACACCATAACAGTTCTCATAGCTAACACCATAACAGTCATCATAGTTAACACCATAACAGTCATCATAGCTAACACCATAACAGTTCTCATAGCTAACACCATAACAGTCATCATATCTAACACCATAACAGTTATCATAGCTAACACCATAACAGTCATCATAGCTAACACCATAACAGTTATCATATCTAACACCATAACAGTTATCATATCTAACACCATAACAGTTCTCATATCTAACACCATAACAGTTCTCATAGCTAACACCATAACAGTCATCATAGCTAACACCATAACAGTCATCATAGCTAACACCATAACAGTTCTCATAGTTAACACCATAACAGTTCTCATATCTAACACCATAACAGTTCTCATAGCTAACACCATAACAGTTCTCATATCTAACACCATAACAGTTCTCATAGTTAACACCATAACAGTTCTCATAGCTAACACCATAACAGTTCTCATATCTAACACCATAACAGTTCTCATATCTAACACCATAACAGTCATCATATCTAACACCATAACAGTTATCATATCTAACACCATAACAGTTCTCATATCTAACACCATAACAGTCATCATATCTAACACCATAACAGTCATCATATCTAACACCATAACAGTCATCATATCTAACACCATAACAGTCATCATATCTAACACCATAACAGTTATCATATCTAACACCATAACAGTTCTCATAGCTAACACCATAACAGTCATCATATCTAACACCATAACAGTTCTCATAGTTAACACCATAACAGTCATCATAGCTAACACCATAACAGTTCTCATATCTAACACCATAACAGTCATCATAGCTAACACCATAACAGTCATCATATCTAACACCATAACAGTCATCATAGTTAACACCATAACAGTTCTCATAGCTAACACCATAACAGTTCTCATAGCTAACACCATAACAGTCATCATAGCTAACACCATAACAGTCATCATAGCTAACACCATAACAGTCATCATATCTAACACCATAACAGTCATCATAGTTAACACCATAACAGTTCTCATAGCTAACACCATAACAGTTCTCATAGCTAACACCATAACAGTTCTCATAGCTAACACCATAACAGTTCTCATAGCTAACACCATAACAGTTCTCATAGCTAACACCATAACAGTTCTCATAGTTAACACCATAACAGTTCTCATAGCTAACACCATAACAGTTCTCATAGCTAACACCATAACAGTTCTCATAGCTAACACCATAACAGTTCTCATAGCTAACACCATAACAGTTCTCATAGCTAACACCATAACAGTCATTATAGTTAACACCATAACAGTTCTCATAGCTAACACCATAACAGTTCTCATAGCTAACACCATAACAGTCATCATAGTTAACACCATAACAGTTCTCATATCTAACACCATAACAGTTCTCATATCTAACACCATAACAGTTCTCATAGTTAACACCATAACAGTCATCATAGCTAACACCATAACAGTTCTCATATCTAACACCATAACAGTCATCATAGCTAACACCATAACAGTTCTCATAGCTAACACCATAACAGTCATCATAGTTAACACCATAACAGTTATCATATCTAACACCATAACAGTCATCATAGCTAACACCATAACAGTTCTCATATCTAACACCATAACAGTTCTCATAGCTAACACCATAACAGTCATCATAGCTAACACCATAACAGTTCTCATAGCTAACACCATAACAGTCATCATAGCTAACACCATAACAGTTCTCATAGCTAACACCATAACAGTCATCATAGTTAACACCATAACAGTTCTCATATCTAACACCATAACAGTTCTCATAGCTAACACCATAACAGTTCTCATAGTTAACACCATAACAGTCATCATAGTTAACACCATAACAGTTCTCATATCTAACACCATAACAGTTCTCATAGCTAACACCATAACAGTTCTCATAGCTAACACCATAACAGTTCTCATAGCTAACACCATAACAGTCATCATAGCTAACACCATAACAGTTCTCATAGCTAACACCATAACAGTCATCATAGCTAACACCATAACAGTTCTCATAGCTAACACCATAACAGTCATCATAGTTAACACCATAACAGTTCTCATATCTAACACCATAACAGTTCTCATAGCTAACACCATAACAGTCATCATAGCTAACACCATAACAGTCATCATAGCTAACACCATAACAGTTCTCATAGTTAACACCATAACAGTTCTCATATCTAACACCATAACAGTTCTCATAGCTAACACCATAACAGTTCTCATATCTAACACCATAACAGTTCTCATAGTTAACACCATAACAGTTCTCATAGCTAACACCATAACAGTTCTCATAGCTAACACCATAACAGTTATCATAGCTAACACCATAACAGTTATCATAGCTAACACCATAACAGTCATCATAGCTAACACCATAACAGTTCTCATAGCTAACACCATAACAGTCATCATAGTTAACACCATAACAGTCATCATAGCTAACACCATAACAGTTCTCATAGCTAACACCATAACAGTCATCATATCTAACACCATAACAGTTATCATAGCTAACACCATAACAGTCATCATAGCTAACACCATAACAGTTATCATATCTAACACCATAACAGTTATCATATCTAACACCATAACAGTTATCATAGCTACCACCATAACAGTCATCATAGCTACCACCATAACAGTCATCATATCTAACACCATAACAGTCATCATATCTAACACCATAACAGTTATCATATCTAACACCATAACAGTTCTCATATCTAACACCATAACAGTCATCATATCTAACACCATAACAGTCATCATATCTAACACCATAACAGTCATCATATCTAACACCATAACAGTCATCATATCTAACACCATAACAGTTATCATATCTAACACCATAACAGTTCTCATATCTAACACCATAACAGTTCTCATATATAACACCATAACAGTTCTCATAGCTAACACCATAACAGTTATCATATCTAACACCATAACAGTCTTCATATCTAACACCATAACAGTCATCATATCTAACACCATAACAGTTCTCATATCTAACACCATAACAGTCATCATATCTAACACCATAACAGTTATTATATCTAACACCATAACAGTTCTCATATCTAACACCATAACAGTCATCATAGCTAACACCATAACAGTTCTCATATCTAACACCATAACAGTTATCATAGCTAACACCATAACAGTTCTCATATCTAACACCATAACAGTCATCATATCTAACACCATAACAGTCATCATATCTAACACCATAACAGTTCTCATAGTTAACACCATAACAGTTCTCATATCTAACACCATAACAGTTCTCATATCTAACACCATAACAGTCATCATATCTAACACCATAACAGTTATCATATCTAACACCATAACAGTTCTCATATCTAACACCATAACAGTCATCATATCTAACACCATAACAGTCATCATATCTAACACCATAACAGTCATCATATCTAACACCATAACAGTCATCATATCTAACACCATAACAGTTATCATATCTAACACCATAACAGTTCTCATAGCTAACACCATAACAGTCATCATATCTAACACCATAACAGTTCTCATAGTTAACACCATAACAGTCATCATAGCTAACACCATAACAGTTCTCATATCTAACACCATAACAGTCATCATAGCTAACACCATAACAGTCATCATATCTAACACCATAACAGTCATCATAGTTAACACCATAACAGTTCTCATAGCTAACACCATAACAGTTCTCATAGCTAACACCATAACAGTCATCATAGCTAACACCATAACAGTCATCATAGCTAACACCATAACAGTCATCATATCTAACACCATAACAGTCATCATAGTTAACACCATAACAGTTCTCATAGCTAACACCATAACAGTTCTCATAGCTAACACCATAACAGTTCTCATAGCTAACACCATAACAGTTATCATAGCTAACACCATAACAGTTCTCATAGCTAACACCATAACAGTTATCATAGTTAACACCATAACAGTTCTCATAGCTAACACCATAACAGTTCTCATAGCTAACACCATAACAGTTCTCATAGCTAACACCATAACAGTTCTCATAGCTAACACCATAACAGTTCTCATAGCTAACACCATAACAGTCATCATAGTTAACACCATAACAGTTATCATATCTAACACCATAACAGTCATCATAGCTAACACCATAACAGTTCTCATATCTAACACCATAACAGTTCTCATAGCTAACACCATAACAGTCATCATAGCTAACACCATAACAGTTCTCATAGCTAACACCATAACAGTCATCATAGCTAACACCATAACAGTTCTCATAGCTAACACCATAACAGTCATCATAGTTAACACCATAACAGTTCTCATATCTAACACCATAACAGTTCTCATAGCTAACACCATAACAGTTCTCATAGTTAACACCATAACAGTCATCATAGTTAACACCATAACAGTTCTCATATCTAACACCATGACAGTTCTCATAGCTAACACCATAACAGTTATCATAGCTAACACCATAACAGTTCTCATAGCTAACACCATAACAGTCATCATAGCTAACACCATAACAGTTCTCATAGCTAACACCATAACAGTCATCATAGCTAACACCATAACAGTTCTCATAGCTAACACCATAACAGTCATCGTAGTTAACACCATAACAGTTCTCATATCTAACACCATAACAGTTCTCATAGCTAACACCATAACAGTCATCATAGCTAACACCATAACAGTCATCATAGCTAACACCATAACAGTTCTCATAGTTAACACCATAACAGTTCTCATATCTAACACCATAACAGTTCTCATAGCTAACACCATAACAGTTCTCATATCTAACACCATAACAGTTCTCATAGTTAACACCATAACAGTTCTCATAGCTAACACCATAACAGTTCTCATAGCTAACACCATAACAGTTATCATAGCTAACACCATAACAGTCATCATAGCTAACACCATAACAGTTCTCATAGCTAACACCATAACAGTCATCATAGTTAACACCATAACAGTCATCATAGCTAACACCATAACAGTTCTCATAGCTAACACCATAACAGTCATCATATCTAACACCATAACAGTTATCATAGCTAACACCATAACAGTCATCATAGCTAACACCATAACAGTTATCATATCTAACACCATAACAGTTATCATATCTAACACCATAACAGTTCTCATATCTAACACCATAACAGTTCTCATAGCTAACACCATAACAGTCATCATAGCTAACACCATAACAGTCATCATAGCTAACACCATAACAGTTCTCATAGTTAACACCATAACAGTTCTCATATCTAACACCATAACAGTTCTCATAGCTAACACCATAACAGTTCTCATATCTAACACCATAACAGTTCTCATAGTTAACACCATAACAGTTCTCATAGCTAACACCATAACAGTTCTCATATCTAACACCATAACAGTTCTCATATCTAACACCATAACAGTCATCATATCTAACACCATAACAGTTATCATATCTAACACCATAACAGTTCTCATATCTAACACCATAACAGTCATCATATCTAACACCATAACAGTCATCATATCTAACACCATAACAGTCATCATATCTAACACCATAACAGTCATCATATCTAACACCATAACAGTTATCATATCTAACACCATAACAGTTCTCATAGCTAACACCATAACAGTCATCATATCTAACACCATAACAGTTCTCATAGTTAACACCATAACAGTCATCATAGCTAACACCATAACAGTTCTCATATCTAACACCATAACAGTCATCATAGCTAACACCATAACAGTCATCATATCTAACACCATAACAGTCATCATAGTTAACACCATAACAGTTCTCATAGCTAACACCATAACAGTTCTCATAGCTAACACCATAACAGTTCTCATAGCTAACACCATAACAGTTCTCATAGCTAACACCATAACAGTTCTCATATCTAACACCATAACAGTCATCATAGCTAACACCATAACAGTCATCATATCTAACACCATAACAGTCATCATAGTTAACACCATAACAGTTCTCATAGCTAACACCATAACAGTTCTCATAGCTAACACCATAACAGTCATCATAGCTAACACCATAACAGTCATCATAGCTAACACCATAACAGTCATCATATCTAACACCATAACAGTCATCATAGTTAACACCATAACAGTTCTCATAGCTAACACCATAACAGTTCTCATAGCTAACACCATAACAGTTCTCATAGCTAACACCATAACAGTTATCATAGCTAACACCATAACAGTTCTCATAGCTAACACCATAACAGTTCTCATAGCTAACACCATAACAGTTATCATAGCTAACACCATAACAGTTCTCATAGCTAACACCATAACAGTTATCATAGTTAACACCATAACAGTTCTCATAGCTAACACCATAACAGTTCTCATAGCTAACACCATAACAGTTCTCATAGCTAACACCATAACAGTTCTCATAGCTAACACCATAACAGTTCTCATAGCTAACACCATAACAGTCATCATAGTTAACACCATAACAGTTATCATATCTAACACCATAACAGTCATCATAGCTAACACCATAACAGTTCTCATATCTAACACCATAACAGTTCTCATAGCTAACACCATAACAGTCATCATAGCTAACACCATAACAGTTCTCATAGCTAACACCATAACAGTCATCATAGCTAACACCATAACAGTTCTCATAGCTAACACCATAACAGTCATCATAGTTAACACCATAACAGTTCTCATATCTAACACCATAACAGTTCTCATAGCTAACACCATAACAGTTCTCATAGTTAACACCATAACAGTCATCATAGTTAACACCATAACAGTTCTCATATCTAACACCATGACAGTTCTCATAGCTAACACCATAACAGTTATCATAGCTAACACCATAACAGTTCTCATAGCTAACACCATAACAGTCATCATAGCTAACACCATAACAGTTCTCATAGCTAACACCATAACAGTCATCATAGCTAACACCATAACAGTTCTCATAGCTAACACCATAACAGTCATCATAGTTAACACCATAACAGTTCTCATATCTAACACCATAACAGTTCTCATAGCTAACACCATAACAGTCATCATAGCTAACACCATAACAGTCATCATAGCTAACACCATAACAGTTCTCATAGTTAACACCATAACAGTTCTCATATCTAACACCATAACAGTTCTCATAGCTAACACCATAACAGTTCTCATATCTAACACCATAACAGTTCTCATAGTTAACACCATAACAGTTCTCATAGCTAACACCATAACAGTTCTCATAGCTAACACCATAACAGTTATCATAGCTAACACCATAACAGTCATCATAGCTAACACCATAACAGTTCTCATAGCTAACACCATAACAGTCATCATAGTTAACACCATAACAGTCATCATAGCTAACACCATAACAGTTCTCATAGCTAACACCATAACAGTCATCATATCTAACACCATAACAGTTATCATAGCTAACACCATAACAGTCATCATAGCTAACACCATAACAGTTATCATATCTAACACCATAACAGTTATCATATCTAACACCATAACAGTTCTCATATCTAACACCATAACAGTTCTCATAGCTAACACCATAACAGTCATCATAGCTAACACCATAACAGTCATCATAGCTAACACCATAACAGTTCTCATAGTTAACACCATAACAGTTCTCATATCTAACACCATAACAGTTCTCATAGCTAACACCATAACAGTTCTCATATCTAACACCATAACAGTTCTCATAGTTAACACCATAACAGTTCTCATAGCTAACACCATAACAGTTCTCATATCTAACACCATAACAGTTCTCATATCTAACACCATAACAGTCATCATATCTAACACCATAACAGTTATCATATCTAACACCATAACAGTTCTCATATCTAACACCATAACAGTCATCATATCTAACACCATAACAGTCATCATATCTAACACCATAACAGTCATCATATCTAACACCATAACAGTCATCATATCTAACACCATAACAGTTATCATATCTAACACCATAACAGTTCTCATAGCTAACACCATAACAGTCATCATATCTAACACCATAACAGTTCTCATAGTTAACACCATAACAGTCATCATAGCTAACACCATAACAGTTCTCATATCTAACACCATAACAGTCATCATAGCTAACACCATAACAGTCATCATATCTAACACCATAACAGTCATCATAGTTAACACCATAACAGTTCTCATAGCTAACACCATAACAGTTCTCATAGCTAACACCATAACAGTCATCATAGCTAACACCATAACAGTCATCATAGCTAACACCATAACAGTCATCATATCTAACACCATAACAGTCATCATAGTTAACACCATAACAGTTCTCATAGCTAACACCATAACAGTTCTCATAGCTAACACCATAACAGTTCTCATAGCTAACACCATAACAGTTCTCATAGCTAACACCATAACAGTTCTCATAGTTAACACCATAACAGTTCTCATAGCTAACACCATAACAGTTATCATAGCTAACACCATAACAGTTCTCATAGCTAACACCATAACAGTTCTCATAGCTAACACCATAACAGTTCTCATAGCTAACACCATAACAGTCATTATAGTTAACACCATAACAGTTCTCATAGCTAACACCATAACAGTTCTCATAGCTAACACCATAACAGTCATCATAGTTAACACCATAACAGTTCTCATATCTAACACCATAACAGTTCTCATATCTAACACCATAACAGTTCTCATAGTTAACACCATAACAGTCATCATAGCTAACACCATAACAGTTCTCATATCTAACACCATAACAGTCATCATAGCTAACACCATAACAGTTCTCATAGCTAACACCATAACAGTCATCATAGTTAACACCATAACAGTTATCATATCTAACACCATAACAGTCATCATAGCTAACACCATAACAGTTCTCATATCTAACACCATAACAGTTCTCATAGCTAACACCATAACAGTCATCATAGCTAACACCATAACAGTTCTCATAGCTAACACCATAACAGTCATCATAGCTAACACCATAACAGTTCTCATAGCTAACACCATAACAGTCATCATAGTTAACACCATAACAGTTCTCATATCTAACACCATAACAGTTCTCATAGCTAACACCATAACAGTTCTCATAGTTAACACCATAACAGTCATCATAGTTAACACCATAACAGTTCTCATATCTAACACCATAACAGTTCTCATAGCTAACACCATAACAGTTCTCATAGCTAACACCATAACAGTTCTCATAGCTAACACCATAACAGTCATCATAGCTAACACCATAACAGTTCTCATAGCTAACACCATAACAGTCATCATAGCTAACACCATAACAGTTCTCATAGCTAACACCATAACAGTCATCATAGTTAACACCATAACAGTTCTCATATCTAACACCATAACAGTTCTCATAGCTAACACCATAACAGTCATCATAGCTAACACCATAACAGTCATCATAGCTAACACCATAACAGTTCTCATAGTTAACACCATAACAGTTCTCATATCTAACACCATAACAGTTCTCATAGCTAACACCATAACAGTTCTCATATCTAACACCATAACAGTTCTCATAGTTAACACCATAACAGTTCTCATAGCTAACACCATAACAGTTATCATAGCTAACACCATAACAGTTATCATAGCTAACACCATAACAGTTATCATAGCTAACACCATAACAGTCATCATAGCTAACACCATAACAGTTCTCATAGCTAACACCATAACAGTCATCATAGTTAACACCATAACAGTCATCATAGCTAACACCATAACAGTTCTCATAGCTAACACCATAACAGTCATCATATCTAACACCATAACAGTTATCATAGCTAACACCATAACAGTCATCATAGCTAACACCATAACAGTTATCATATCTAACACCATAACAGTTATCATATCTAACACCATAACAGTTATCATAGCTACCACCATAACAGTCATCATAGCTACCACCATAACAGTCATCATATCTAACACCATAACAGTCATCATATCTAACACCATAACAGTTATCATATCTAACACCATAACAGTTCTCATATCTAACACCATAACAGTCATCATATCTAACACCATAACAGTCATCATATCTAACACCATAACAGTCATCATATCTAACACCATAACAGTCATCATATCTAACACCATAACAGTTATCATATCTAACACCATAACAGTTCTCATAGCTAACACCATAACAGTCATCATATCTAACACCATAACAGTTCTCATAGTTAACACCATAACAGTCATCATAGCTAACACCATAACAGTTCTCATATCTAACACCATAACAGTCATCATAGCTAACACCATAACAGTCATCATATCTAACACCATAACAGTCATCATAGTTAACACCATAACAGTTCTCATAGCTAACACCATAACAGTTCTCATAGCTAACACCATAACAGTCATCATAGCTAACACCATAACAGTCATCATAGCTAACACCATAACAGTCATCATATCTAACACCATAACAGTCATCATAGTTAACACCATAACAGTTCTCATAGCTAACACCATAACAGTTCTCATAGCTAACACCATAACAGTTCTCATAGCTAACACCATAACAGTTATCATAGCTAACACCATAACAGTTCTCATAGCTAACACCATAACAGTTCTCATAGTTAACACCATAACAGTTCTCATAGCTAACACCATAACAGTTCTCATAGCTAACACCATAACAGTTCTCATAGCTAACACCATAACAGTTCTCATAGCTAACACCATAACAGTTCTCATAGCTAACACCATAACAGTCATCATAGTTAACACCATAACAGTTATCATATCTAACACCATAACAGTCATCATAGCTAACACCATAACAGTTCTCATATCTAACACCATAACAGTTCTCATAGCTAACACCATAACAGTCATCATAGCTAACACCATAACAGTTCTCATAGCTAACACCATAACAGTCATCATAGCTAACACCATAACAGTTCTCATAGCTAACACCATAACAGTCATCATAGTTAACACCATAACAGTTCTCATATCTAACACCATAACAGTTCTCATAGCTAAAACCATAACAGTTCTCATAGTTAACACCATAACAGTCATCATAGTTAACACCATAACAGTTCTCATATCTAACACCATGACAGTTATCATAGCTAACACCATAACAGTTATCATAGCTAACACCATAACAGTTCTCATAGCTAACACCATAACAGTCATCATAGCTAACACCATAACAGTTCTCATAGCTAACACCATAACAGTCATCATAGCTAACACCATAACAGTTCTCATAGCTAACACCATAACAGTCATCATAGTTAACACCATAACAGTTCTCATATCTAACACCATAACAGTTCTCATAGCTAACACCATAACAGTCATCATAGCTAACACCATAACAGTCATCATAGCTAACACCATAACAGTTCTCATAGTTAACACCATAACAGTTCTCATATCTAACACCATAACAGTTCTCATAGCTAACACCATAACAGTTCTCATATCTAACACCATAACAGTTCTCATAGTTAACACCATAACAGTTCTCATAGCTAACACCATAACAGTTCTCATAGCTAACACCATAACAGTTATCATAGCTAACACCATAACAGTTATCATAGCTAACACCATAACAGTCATCATAGCTAACACCATAACAGTTCTCATAGCTAACACCATAACAGTCATCATAGTTAACACCATAACAGTCATCATAGCTAACACCATAACAGTTCTCATAGCTAACACCATAACAGTCATCATATCTAACACCATAACAGTTATCATAGCTAACACCATAACAGTCATCATAGCTAACACCATAACAGTTATCATATCTAACACCATAACAGTTATCATATCTAACACCATAACAGTTCTCATATCTAACACCATAACAGTTCTCATAGCTAACACCATAACAGTCATCATAGCTAACACCATAACAGTCATCATAGCTAACACCATAACAGTTCTCATAGTTAACACCATAACAGTTCTCATATCTAACACCATAACAGTTCTCATAGCTAACACCATAACAGTTCTCATATCTAACACCATAACAGTTCTCATAGTTAACACCATAACAGTTCTCATAGCTAACACCATAACAGTTCTCATATCTAACACCATAACAGTTCTCATATCTAACACCATAACAGTCATCATATCTAACACCATAACAGTTATCATATCTAACACCATAACAGTTCTCATATCTAACACCATAACAGTCATCATATCTAACACCATAACAGTCATCATATCTAACACCATAACAGTCATCATATCTAACACCATAACAGTCATCATATCTAACACCATAACAGTTATCATATCTAACACCATAACAGTTCTCATAGCTAACACCATAACAGTCATCATATCTAACACCATAACAGTTCTCATAGTTAACACCATAACAGTCATCATAGCTAACACCATAACAGTTCTCATATCTAACACCATAACAGTCATCATAGCTAACACCATAACAGTCATCATATCTAACACCATAACAGTCATCATAGTTAACACCATAACAGTTCTCATAGCTAACACCATAACAGTTCTCATAGCTAACACCATAACAGTCATCATAGCTAACACCATAACAGTCATCATAGCTAACACCATAACAGTCATCATATCTAACACCATAACAGTCATCATAGTTAACACCATAACAGTTCTCATAGCTAACACCATAACAGTTCTCATAGCTAACACCATAACAGTTCTCATAGCTAACACCATAACAGTTCTCATAGCTAACACCATAACAGTTCTCATAGCTAACACCATAACAGTTCTCATAGTTAACACCATAACAGTTCTCATAGCTAACACCATAACAGTTCTCATAGCTAACACCATAACAGTTCTCATAGCTAACACCATAACAGTTCTCATAGCTAACACCATAACAGTTCTTATAGCTAACACCATAACAGTCATTATAGTTAACACCATAACAGTTCTCATAGCTAACACCATAACAGTTCTCATAGCTAACACCATAACAGTCATCATAGTTAACACCATAACAGTTCTCATATCTAACACCATAACAGTTCTCATATCTAACACCATAACAGTTATCATAGTTAACACCATAACAGTCATCATAGCTAACACCATAACAGTTCTCATATCTAACACCATAACAGTCATCATAGCTAACACCATAACAGTTCTCATAGCTAACACCATAACAGTCATCATAGTTAACACCATAACAGTTATCATATCTAACACCATAACAGTCATCATAGCTAACACCATAACAGTTCTCATATCTAACACCATAACAGTTCTCATAGCTAACACCATAACAGTCATCATAGCTAACACCATAACAGTTCTCATAGCTAACACCATAACAGTCATCATAGCTAACACCATAACAGTTCTCATAGCTAACACCATAACAGTCATCATAGTTAACACCATAACAGTTCTCATATCTAACACCATAACAGTTCTCATAGCTAACACCATAACAGTTCTCATAGTTAACACCATAACAGTCATCATAGTTAACACCATAACAGTTCTCATATCTAACACCATAACAGTTCTCATAGCTAACACCATAACAGTTCTCATAGCTAACACCATAACAGTAATCATATCTAACACCATAACAGTTATCATAGCTAACACCATAACAGTCATCATAGCTAACACCATAACAGTTATCATATCTAACACCATAACAGTTATCATATCTAACACCATAACAGTTCTCATAGCTAACACCATAACAGTCATCATATCTAACACCATAACAGTCATCATATCTAACACCATAACAGTCATCATAGCTAACACCATAACAGTTCTCATATCTAACACCATAACAGTTCTCATATCTAACACCATAACAGTTATCATAGCTAACACCATAACAGTCATCATAGCTAACACCATAACAGTTCTCATAGCTAACACCATAACAGTCATCATATCTAACACCATAACAGTTCTCATATCTAACACCATAACAGTTCTCATATCTAACACCATAACAGTCATCATATCTAACACCATAACAGTCATCATAGCTAACACCATAACAGTTCTCATATCTAACACCATAACAGTTCTCATAGCTAACACCATAACAGTTCTCATAGCTAACACCATAACAGTTCTCATATCTAACACCATAACAGTTCTCATAGCTAACACCATAACAGTTCTCATATCTAACACCATAACAGTTATCATATCTAACACCATAACAGTTCTCATATCTAACACCATAACAGTTCTCATATCTAACACCATAACAGTTCTCATATCTAACACCATAACAGTTCTCATATCTAACACCATAACAGTCATCATATCTAACACCATAACAGTTCTCATATCTAACACCATAACAGTTATCATAGCTAACACCATAACAGTCATCATATCTAACACCATAACAGTTCTCATAGCTAACACCATAACAGTCATCATATCTAACACCATAACAGTCATCATAGCTAACACCATAACAGTCATCATAGCTAACACCA
>NW_028173979.1:82500-87000 GCF_963971535.1 Notolepis coatsorum | reverse complement strand
TAACAGTCATCATATCTAACACCATAACAGTTCTCATAGCTAACACCATAACAGTTCTCATATCTAACACCATAACAGTCATCATATCTAACACCATAACAGTCATCATAGCTAACACCATAACAGTCATCATATCTAACACCATAACAGTCATCATATCTAACACTGTAGGCTCAATTTGCCTATCTAAGCCAGGATACGTCTTCAACGCGCTCACACCACATTGACTTGGGCTGTCTTGTTACTCACTGTTTGATGTTGTTGATAGTTGCATCCGATGGGTTCGAACCGGTTGAGTTTTATGGAAGGAGTTGCGTAAAGTTTCAAACAATAACGGAGCAAACAAATGAAACAAAACAGGCTCCAGACTTGTACTAAAGAGGTTTCAAAACAAACAGGCGCAGCAAAAGGGTTTCAAATAAACTCATAATGATTCTAAACAAAGTCTTTCTTTTCAGTCTTTCATTCATTCAATCTGCGCTGTGTGTGTGTGTAGCAAGCGAGCGGTTGAAAAACTGTTTCTCGTCTGGCGTGCGTTTACACACAGCTGTGCCATAATTAATAGGAGAACCATGGTGCCATTTTACGAGGCGACCAGTGGCGGCGCTATTTAGTCAAAACTATTAAATCAAATGAAATGGCTCCTACAAACACCATAACAGTTCTCATATCTAACACCATAACAGTCATCATATCTAACACCATAACAGTCATCATATCTAACACCATAACAGTTCTCATAGCTAACACCATAACAGTTCTCATATCTAACACCATAACAGTCATCATATCTAACACCATAACAGTTATCATAGCTAACACCATAACAGTCATCATATCTAACACCATAACAGTTATCATATCTAACACCATAACAGTTCTCATAGCTAACACCATAACAGTTCTCATAGCTAACACCATAACAGGTATCATATCTAACACCATAACAGTTCTCATATCTAACACCATAACAGTTCTCATATCTAACACCATAACAGTTATCATAGCTAACACCATAACAGTTATCATATCTAACACCATAACAGTTATCATAGTTAACACCATAACAGTTCTCATAGTTAACACCATAACAGTTATCATAGCTAACACCATAACAGTTATCATAGCTAACACCATAACAGTTATCATAGCTAACACCATATGGAGCAGTTATCATAGCTAATTCCATAACAGGCCACCATAACAGGCCAACAACAGTATTAACCCGTTCACTAGCACACTACAGAAGGTTATATTTCGTATTGCATCGCGTCCCGCTCTGAGCCTTACGAGATACTTCTATCTCCTGTGATACCTAATGTATCTCCCACGAATAAAAAACACATGCACCCCACCTGTATGGGGCCCCGCCCCTTATGGTGGCACCACCCATATAACCATGACTCTGGTCATGAAACACCCTTCCTCTATTTTCGTCCCAGCGTATTGGATGCGTGCACCATACAAGCTAGCGGAATGAAAAGATTAAGGAAGATTAATAATGTTGAGGGCTTACCGGAGAGTTGTTTTTCCCTGGATTCTCTGGAGCTTGTTTCGGCGACACATGAGACCTATGCTGGTGGTTCCTCGGCTGACAGCGACGGACCGAGGGGCAGCGTACAAGGTTTGGCTAACGGGTCGGCTTGTACAAAGGTGAGGTCTGTGTCAGTAGGCGTCAATGTCGGTGTTGGTCGTGCTGTGGAGTATGTTTCGGCACCAGGGCCGGGCGGCTTGGCGATCGTTCCACTGTAGTGGGCGATGTCTTGGCGATCCTGG
This sequence comes from Notolepis coatsorum, assembly GCF_963971535.1. NCBI lineage: Eukaryota > Metazoa > Chordata > Actinopteri > Aulopiformes > Paralepididae > Notolepis > Notolepis coatsorum. The sequence continues at coordinate 85,224 of NW_028173979.1, read as the reverse complement.
AACATGCTGTTGACGCTAATGCTAATGCTACTGCTAATGCTAATGCTACTGCTGCTTCTTCTGCTAACGCTGATGTTGACGCTGGAATGTCTAATAATCCCCGCCGCGGGATTCCGCTTTTCCCTCCTCTTGCCAGCTTCATTGATGAAGGTCAGTCGGTGGTGGGTGTGGGGGGGTTCGCTGAGCTCTATTTACCTTTTTTGCGGCTGAAGGGGCTGACGACGGGGTGCAGCCCGGGGGTACCTTGGCTAAGTAGCCAGGTAGCTTCTTTTTTGTGCCCAGGCGGGGATGAACGACGTTCCGCCCGGCCGTTGCTTGATAGCATGTCGGCTCGGAGGGTGGCAGTATGGACGAATGAGTGGTATACTGCTGCAGGATGGCATTTAGCGGCGGCCAGTGTTGTGGCTCAGCTGGCTACTTTCCTATCCAAGATGGCGTCGGGTTGTAGGTCTTTGGGTCCAACCGACACTATGAACGTGATTCATGTTTGTGGTGTTATAGAGATCTTGACTCAGTCGCAAGCTATAACTGCGGGGAGGATTCGGATGCTATCGACTTTGGTTGTTAGGCATGTTTGGTTGGAGCAGTCTCCTCTTGGGGAAGAGGATAGGTTTTCTCTCCTCACGACTCCTTTTTCCACAGATAGTCTTTTTGGGCGTTCTGTGGAGGCGCAGGCGGTTTTTGATTCGGGTCCTACACCGCCTCACGCTGTGCAGCCAGGGGTGGGAGCACGGTCTCGTCAACGACTGTGGCGAGATCCTCGACAGGCGGCCATGTTTCCCCCGCCAGTGATGCCCTGGTTGGAGAATCGACAGGGTTTCGCAAGGCCGACAGTCTTGGCGGCCGAGGGATCGGCCATTTTGGGTGATTTCGGGGTTGGTAAACCACCCCGTCGTCATTTTGCCGCGAGCAGCCCGCTCCCCGTTCAGTCCGCTTTCTGTTACCCTCAGAAGCGGGGCTCTGAGTGTTCTCCTTTGGCTGCGGGCCGCAAACCTTCTTTGAAGCGTATGCGGCCCCATTCTTCACTTCTCATGGAGACAGGGGCTGACACCCAGTTGATGGCTGAGCCTGGGTCTGTCCGTGAGAATGTTCCGTCGTCGCGTGGTTCCTACACCGCAGGTTGTGGGTGGGTGGAACCTGGTGTTACAGCTGCCACTAGCTCCAGTGGTCAGCAGGGGGACTCGGTGCCTCTTCTGTTGAATGCTCAGCAGGGGTTACCCCGGCTTTGCCCTCGCCAGGCGGGGTATCGCGCTGTTGCCTCCCACTCCCGTCAAACCGGCAGTGGTCTGCAAAGGAGAGGCTGGCGTGATTTGAGTGGTAGCAATATCACTGCAGGGCTTCGGCGTGTAGGAGCCCATGGGGTCCTCAGGCCTTGCGTGTCTGGCTGCGGAACGGCTCCTCAGCGTGTGCTGGAGGGGTGTTCAGGGGGTGAGTGTGTGTCCACAAGTTTGATGACCGCTCCTCCCGTATCAAACCGGCCCTTTCTGTCGGGGTCCCCCCTTGGGTGCTTTGCACGACGGGGGGGACCGGGCCAATTATCTGCTGTTCCTTGCGGCCCAGCGTCAGTTGACGGCGGGGGCGCTGTGGGATTATATTCACATATGGCGACGGGAATGTCCCTTGAATCGGTGGATGAGGAGAACGTTAGAGGCGGGGCTGGTTTTGCAGTTTGCGCGGCCCCATCCTCCGTTCTCAGGTTTGGTGCCGACCCTATTGTTAGGGTCGGGCGCGGTGACAGCCCTGGCCGACGAGATCCAATCTCTGTTGGCGAAGCAGGCCGTCGTTGTGGTCCCGAGAGAGGACGCAATGTCAGGCGTCTACTCCCGTTATTTTCTGGTGCCCAAGAAAACTGGGGGGGTCAGACCTATACTGAATCTGTCCATGTTCAATCGGTTGATTGTAGTGAGACCGTTCAGGATGTTGACCGTCCGACTCCTTCTGCTTGCTGTCAGGAGGGGGGACTGGTTCACCTCCATAGACCTGAAGGATGCGTATTTTCACATACCCATTTTCCCTCCTCACAGGAAGTTCCTACGGTTCCTGTTTCAGGGCGTAGCGTACGAGTACCACAGAATGCCGTTCGGTTATTCTCTGGCTCCCCGCACATTCACCAAGTGCGTGGCGGCTGCTCTGGGGCCTTTACGTCGTCGGGGGATACGAGTTCTGTTCTATCTCGACGACATTCTGCTCCTCAGCCGTTCAGAGGAGGTTGCCAGGTCTCATACTCGACTGGTGGTGGAATTCCTCACCAGCCTGGGTTTTGCTGTGAATTGGAAGAAGAGTACCCCTCTTCCCAGTCAACAGGTGGGGTACTTGGGCTTGACATTGAGGTCGAAGCCCATGCTTGCGACCCTCTCGGAGCAGCGTCGGGGGGATCTCCGTCACGCGCTCGGGGGTTTCCGTCTGGGAGGGACGGTTACGGCGCTGCAGGTGATGCGTCTGCTGGGCCTTATGTCGGCGGCCCACACGGTGGTTCCTCTTGGCCTCCTCTTTATGAGGCGGATACAGAGGTGGTTTCTCTCTTTGAGAATAGATCCGGTGTGGGGCAAAGGGAGACGGTTGACGGTTCCTTTGTCGATATGGGGGGATCTCGCCCACTGGGGGAGGCTGGGTATCCTCTCCGCTGGGGTCCCCATGGGCAGCAGTGGCTCCCACGTCACGGTTTTCACCGACGCCTCTCTCACAGGTTGGGGAGGGGCGTTTCGGACCCACGCAGTGGGGGGC
>NW_028173979.1:42500-77500 GCF_963971535.1 Notolepis coatsorum | reverse complement strand
GTGTACGTACTGTATCACCGCTTGTATGTGACTCGGTAGGACCATCCCCTTATGCTAATGTCTGCAGGGCGCGCGCGCCACCTCTCCCCCCGCGCGGCTCCTGTACTATAGGCCCTTTATTACCGCAGTGCTCCGGGGTCAAAGGGCACGGAGCGCGGAGCCGTTTACAGGTGGGCCCCCGGTGGATATATATAGCGCCATAAAAGTCAGTCTGCCATACATGTCGGTGCACAATTACAACTGGTATTATGTAAAGTGATTTGTGTTGCACAGTAACAGCGTTACCTCGGACAGAGGGCCGCTGGACGGACTGCCTCGTCAACCCTCGCCTGCTCACCCAGCCGCCACAGACACTGGGCTCTGGACACGGTCAAGATGAGCAGCACGTTCAGCCACAGACACTGGCCTCTGGACACGGTCAAGATGAGCAGCACGTTCAGCCACAGACACTGGGCTCTGAACACGGTCAAGATGAGCAGCACGTTCAGCCACAGACACTGGACACGGTCAAGATGAGGAGCACGTTCAGCCACAGACACTGGACACGGTCAAGATGAGGAGCACGTTCAGCCACAGACACTGGCCTCTGGACACGGTCAAGATGAGGAGCACGTTCAGCCACAGACACTGGCCTCTGGACACGGTCAAGATGAGGAGCACGTTCAGCCACAGACACTGGACACGGTCAAGACGAGGAGCACGTTCAGCCACAGACACTGGGCTCTGGACACGGTCAAGACGAGCAGCACGTTCAGCCACAACCTCATACCCCCCCGACACTCCACTAACCACCTCGGACAGTCCTTCATACCAGCGGCCATCAGGCTCCACAACAGTGGGCAGGGACTGCTGCCAGACATCCAACTACAACTACTAGGAACCTAAAAAGGACAATAACACTATGCATATTGCACCTTATGTGAATACTGTGATACTGTGAATACTGTATATCTCTTTCAGTTAGTTAGATAGTAAATTATATTGACTTGTTATTTTGTTTACACTGCTTGTGTTGTTTTTACTACCTGACCTGTACCCCCCCCCCCCCCCATCCCCCATGCTGCTATGATGCCTGCATTTTCCCAAGGGGATCAATAAAGGAATATCTTATCTTATCTCATGGTTACAAGACTAGAGGGGCCGCTTCTGGTAACATCAGAACAAAAACAAGCACCCAAATCACAAACTCATAAACTCACACGGCATATAGTATAAGTATAGGTCAATAGTACTCTGGAATGCTCTGCCGAATCTTATCCGCCATACATAACAAAATTACTTTAAATGATCTTGCAAACTTGTTGTTGCAACTATTATTATAAATAATATACATTTTCTTTCAAACTCATAAAGTAAAATATAATACACACACATAGTTAATTGGTGATAACGTTTTGTCTTATTTGTTTTATTTTCTTTAATGACAATGAAAGTACAATGCTTGTTCGCCAACAAAACTAACACAGTTTGTCTTTCAGCACCACGCAAGAGTGGACAGCTCCTGCCAACGTGTTCCTAAACACTGCAGCTGTGCTGAATTGTTTCTTGATTGTCATTGGAACCAGCTGTAATATATGTGGCGTGCTCTTCGAGCACACAGAATGTAATGAAATGTAATAGGACTTTGAACTGAACTGAACTGAACTGAAAGAATGTAAAAAGACTTTGAATTGAACTGAACTGAACTGGAAGAAAACGAACTGAACTGAATTAGAATTTGTAACTAATAGAAAATAAAGGACCTTAAGATTTGATTCAAAAGAAAAGCAACGATTGGACATTCCTGATTTCATTCTTTGTAACAAAAGCTGGTGCCGAAACCAGGGAGGAACAAAGAAAAGAAGTGCTTTGAAGACAAAGAAGGATCAAGGGAATGTACAGAAATGCCTACAGCAGCGATGTCCAAGACACAACTAAAGAAACTACTTCTGAAAAGAGGTGTGGTAAGGACTGCGATAACAAAATTACTCAATGTGATAGATGAGAAGACAAGAGTGTCATTAGAAGATGTGGACGTGGATTATGAAGAAATGCTGGACATGCTTGTGGAAAAAGAAATTGCATTGAAAGCCTTGAACACAGAAATTGAAGACGGAATTGAGGAAGATGATTTTGAAGATGAACTTCAGGGTGTGCAACGATATGAAGAGGATATATGTGTGCGTAAAACCAAATTGAAAAAGGCTATGAGAAGAAAAGAAGATGACCGTTCATCAGTGTGCTCCAACAAGGGATATGGTTTTGCAGTCAAACTCCCGAGACTGATCATTGATCAATTTAACAGAGAAATTAGCCTATGGCAAACGTTCTGGAGCCAGTACGACATGGCAGTTCATAGAAACCCAGACCTCAGCAAGGCTGACAAGTTTAATTATCTAAAGTCCTATCTCACGGGAAGGGCTGCAAACGCAATCACGGGTCTCGCATTAACCAATGAAAATTATGATGCTGCGATTAAAATGTTGGAAACAGATTTGGCCGAAAAGATCTTTTAATCAATGCCCATATGAATAAGTTATTAAACTTGACCCCGGTTAAACGTGCAAACGACACAGTCGCCCTACGAAAACTATATGATGAGATCGAAATACAAGTCAGAAGTCTGTCAGCGATGTTTTACTCCAAACAGCAACAGTGTGGTTGGTTGGTCAAAATGCAACCAGAAGTAAATTGACCAGATGCCTGTTGGACGGTGGGAGTCAACGTAGCTTTATAAGGACAGAATTGTCACGCAAACTAAATCTACCGGTAATAGGCTCAGAGGTAATACAATTACACACGTTTGGCAGCCTACAACCAAAACGAGTGCATTGCAATAAAGTACGGGCAAAATTATCCGATGTAAGAAATGGCCAAACAATCGAAATTGAATTACTGGAATCACCACAAGTGTGCACGTCACTAATGAGTGTACCCGGAGAGCCATTACGCACGGAGATGGAAGGAAAAGGAATGCTGTTGGCCGACGTAAAGGTCCACGGAATGGAAAATCAAGACGTGGAAATATTAATCGGATCCGACTACTATTGGAAAGTGGTCTCTGGGAAGATTGAAAGACTACAAGATGGACTAGTGGCAGCCGAGAGCAGCTTCGGATGGCTCATTCAAGGAACGGTAACTACAATGCACGTCAGCACTATAACCAACGTCGGAGTGATGCATGTCAATGTAGATAATAAAACACTGTCTGACCAGTTACGCTTATTTTGGGTGCTAGAATCCCTGGGAATCAACCCTGAACTAGAAACTAAGTTGAGCGCCAATGATGAAATTGCTCTGAAACAATTCAAAGAAACCATTACGCACAACGGAGAACGTTATGAAGTGCAACTACCATGGCGCACAGATAATTTGAAACTGTCATGCAACTACAGAATTGCAGAGAACAGGTTTCAACGTCTGATGAGAAGATTCAAACATGATGGGAAACTCTTCACAAGATACAATGAGGTGATCAATGACTACTTGGAGAAGAAAATCATTGAACCAGTCGAAACAAATATCACCGGTAACCCATTGTACTACATGCCACATCATGCTATTGTGAAGGAGGAACGCGCAACGACGAAAGTCAGGGTTGTATTCGATGCATCGTCACATGATGAAAATAGTGACTCACTTAATGACTGTCTATTAACTGGGCCCAACTTGAACCCTGATTTATTGAATGTACTATTGAAATTCAGACAACACAAAATTGCTTTCATGTCGGACATTGAAAAGGCCTTCCTACAGATCTCAATAAACCCGACAGATCGAGACGCACTGAGGTTCCTGTGGACAGACAAGACACCTCATACAGAGAATGAAAACGAATATAATGAATGCATAATGAGGATGACAAGGGTTCCATTTGGCGCGACTGCCAGCCCATTCCTGCTGTCAGCAACGATCAGACATCATCTGGAGGGATTGGACTCAAACTTATCCCTCTACGGTAAAAGCATTAAGAGAAACTCTTTATGTGGATGATTTCATAAATGGAGCGGATACAGTAGAAGATGCATACAAGTTGTATAATGAATCCAAAATAATCATGGACAAGGCCGCAATGAAGATGTGTAAATGGAAAACTAATTCACCTGAACTACAGAACAAACTACAGGAAACGAAATCGGACCAGAATGCCCCAGTCAAGGTTCTGGGAATGACGTGGAGAACGACATCGGACGATTTCATGTTTGATCTGACAAGTATTCTACGAGAATCCAAGAATACGAAATGCACAAAGAGGACAGTCCTGCAAACAGCCGCCAGGTTATTCGACCCTATCGGGTTCCTGTCACCATTCACGGTGAGGGCCAAGCGACTATTCCAGGAAACATGGGAACGAGGCCTAGAGTGGGATGAGGACTTGCCCACCGATTTAAAGTCAAAATGTAAAGAATGGTATGGAGAGTTACAAACTGTCAAGAATATGGTAATTCCCAGACCCTACGACACTGGAACCACGAGTTAAATCACAGAGCGACAACTACACGTATTCTGCGATGCCAGTGAAACCGCGTAGGCTATTTACGCACGGTTGGGAATGACGAAAGCACCTGCACGTTAATATGTGCCAAAACGAAGGTAGCCCCTTTGAAGAAGGTGACGCTACCAAGACTGGAGTTATTAGCAGCTCTAATAGGAGCGAGACTTTGTAAATATATATTGGACACCAGAGACACACCGATAAAAGCTTACCTTTGGACAGACTCAACAATCGCACTTCACTGGATAAAGGGCTCCGCCAACCAGTGGAAACCATTCGTTGCAAACAGGATAGTTGAAATCCAAAAGCTTTCCGAGCCAGAAGATTGGCGACACTGTCCTGGTAAAGATAATCCAGCCGATCTAGGCACACGAGGAATATCCGCGGAAAACTTAAAGACTCAGAGCTTATGGTGGAATGGACCACAATGGCTAAGAGACGCGGACCCCCGTCAAATAGAAAAGGAAACCAATGGGCATAGCCTACAAGAGCCCCTTGAGGAGACTGTCAAACAGTACCATGTTGTGACCGAAACGAAAACGTACCTAACAGAACCTGCAATTATTCCGCTTGAAAATTACAGTAGGCTAACTACAGTTCTCAGAATTACTGCATGGGTAAACCGATTTGTGCATAACTCGCGCAATAAAAGTAAACGCCAAGGGCCACTGACGGCAGTGGAAATGAACACAGCAGAGTTATACTGGATTGCTGAAACGCAAAAGAGAGCCTTCCCACAAGAAATGAAGGAATTGCAAAAGGGAACGGATATTCACAAGCACTCAAAAATTAAAGATCTAAACCCATTCTTGGATAATGGAGTAATGCGAGTTGGAGGTAGATTGCAAAAATCAAGCCTCAGATATGGACAAAAGCACCCGTTTATTCTACCCACGCATGACGTATTTACAGAACTGGAAATAAAACATGCGCATGAAGAGGTAATGCATAATGGACTTCAGAACACCTTAACACAGCTACGTGAACGTTTCTGGATCCTAAGAGGACGACAAGCAACTAAACGGATTCTAAACCGATGTCTCATTTGCAAAAGGTCTACAACCAAGGCCAGTCAAGAAATAACAGCACCTTTACCTACGGACAGGACAACTGAAGCTGCACCATTTGAAGTGACTGGAATTGACTTTGCAGGGCCGTTGTACGTCAGACCTGACCACAAAAAGGCCTACATTGCTTTATTCACGTGCGCAGTAACCAGAGCTGTTCACTTAGAATTAGTGTCAGACTTGACGACACCTAACTTTCTTTTGGCCTTCAGAAGGTTTATTGCAAGAAGAGGCATTTGCTCAACAATTTATTCAGACAATGCACAGACATTTAAAAGGGCATCACAGGACTTGAACGAAATATGGAAATCAATGAAATCCAACCAAGTGAAGGACTTCTTTGCAGAAAAACGGATAAACTGGAAGTTTATTGTGGAAAGAGCTGCATGGTGGGGCGGTATATGGGAGCGTATGGTGCGTTCAGTCAAGACCAGCCTCAAAAGAATTGTGGGAAAAGCATTTCTGAGCTTCGAGGAACTGCAGACCTTTCTGACTGAAGTGGAGGCTGTGATCAATTCAAGACCACTCACTTATGTGGACCACGAAAGCGAGGTGGCACCTCTAACCCCAGCTCACTTCCTGGTAGGAAACCGACTGACGACACTACCACCACAGACTGTAAAAGAGTGTGGTAAATTCCCACAGACTTTCTACAATAATGTGAGGTTATTGTAGTACAACACAATGAGATTGACTATCTGGAAGGAGGAGGAAAGATTCATACTTGATAGAATTGTTGGTCTCCTCATCTAACTTAGTAGATGAGGAATAAAACGTGTACACCAGACAAACCAGAACTGTAGTTCAACTCAGCTGATTTATTGGAGTCAGGGCCAAGAGTGAATAAAAGGTTGCCTTTCACATACAAAAGATTATCAGAAAACATTAACAGGGCTGTCTGTTGTACAGAAATATCACAATCAGGTTTGCATCTCCAACCTCAATAATGTACATAAAACAGTCGGTAACATAATCTGAACATACATTGACCATGCTGCACACATTTATACATGAGTAAATCTGGTTTCAGATATTAAGGATTTACACTAAACTTTAAACAACAAATGGTGTTTTCCCATGATTTACTCACATAAAATGCATCAGTCAGTCTCTCTGGTGGTGGAAGAAGCTGTGGAGCCCCCAGACCCCCTGGGTTGGTCCGGTCTGAGAGCTCTCAAATTACAATTTGTCTCTTCCTTATATACACAACTTCTAGCCAATATTAGCACATGGTTGATCCAATCCCGCGTCTTCTTCTGGGGGGTTGGGTCTTGTCCCACGGGTGGGGAGTTGGTGTGATGTCATCTTCCCTCAGTGATAAGAAGGGGGGTCTTTCTGCCCCCCCCCCCCCTTGGTGTGGCCACTTGAGTACAGAGGCCTGTTTCAATAAACCTTTAGATAACTTGGTTTGTGACTTAGTGTCCATGACTAATCATCTCTTCAACAAGTCTAAACTGGTCTGCCCTGTGGTCCGCCCAGCTGTCTTTGATCAGCACTTACATACAGTCAGTTCGAAAAGGTGTAGTGGGGGTTGCGAATGGCTCTCTGTTGTTTATTTGCTGCAGCTGTCTCACTGACAGTCGAGACTCTTTTAGCCACTGAGTCTCTCTCTGCTATTGAAAGATACATCTGGCTTTTGATGTGGTCCTCCAATTTATTCACACATATTAATTATGAAATTCAACGTCAATTCTACCACATTCCCCGTTTTGACGATTCTTATCGTCACATATGATATATTGACTTGATTTTTTATACATACTAACCATACATAATAAAATTCATTTTTTCCCAAAATTAAAATTCATTTTTTCAAAATGTCTCCATTTTTTCTTTTTCCATTTTTCTTTGGCAATTAGCTTTCTTGTTCCTCAAGGCTCATAACCAGAGGCCTACTTTTGAAACAACAACTTTTGAGCTTGTTGAACACAATAAAACAATTTAATCTAATCATTATACCCTTCAAATAAAACACAATTTTTTAAAATTACAGTATCCGTTTACATGATCTGGGGAGACAAGATCCATTAGTATCACAATTTTCTATTTTACTTTCATTCTCTGATTCTGCTAATTTTTCTTTAAGATAGTACAATCACGTCTGCATAATCAATTAATTGCTTCCCACCTATCCTCCCCCCTTTTATGACACATAACGGTCATAAACTTGTCACTTCTTGTTCCCACAGCTCAGTTTTGGCAGAGAAAAGCAGAATTTCAACGAAAATTTTCTTTTGTTCACCTCACTCTGGCCATGTCCTCACTTATGTGAATGCATCTTTATCTGACCCTGCGTTGTGTAATTTATACGCCCCTTGCTTGCGTCCTACCAAACAATGTGCACAAGACAAAGCCCATCAGTACCTATTCAGTCCCGTCCCCTGCAGTCCAACCACAACTCCCCAGAGAACCTTGTTCACACACTGTCAGCTCAGTCTTCAGACTGGCCCCGCCCTTCCAGGCCAGGTCATCCCAGGTCCAGTCATTGATTTATCTCATGACAACCCGTCGTCAGATGATTATAGCATGGAAGTTCCTCCAAACCACATCCGTTCAGTTTTTACAACCTGGCCCCACCCGCATGGGGTTTGTATAGGCAGGGGTCTCTGTGCACAAGAATTCTCTCACCACCATCTGTAATCGACCACCATCGGACTGCAGAGTAACAGGGAAAAATGTAATCTACTTTACTTTACCGCTAATGAAATGTATTCATGTCTCTCCCAGCGTTGCTCTGCCTTTCCCCTCCCTTTTCTGAGCTGTTGAAGACACAAGCACAGAGCAAATCTTTTTACACAATATGTCAACATACTCAATAAGGGAAGCCATTAATTCCATATGCAAATCGTGGTGGCACTACTTAACTTGTCATCGATCGGATCCAATGCATCTCTTCTTTCAACAGTCCTCCCCCGCCACATCATGTAACACAGATTGGGAAAAAACAAAAACCACCAATTAATATTCAAATACAACCCATCCCCCACTACATGTCACGCCACTCCTACATGTGAGATTATCATTCATCCTCAAAATAGCAAAACAATGAAATCAACACGCTCCAACCACAGACCACCTCAATGGTTATTTAGAAAGAAAGGAAAAGAAATCTAAAACTCTAAATTCAAAGATTAAAAATAGAAAAGAACTCTAAAACGCTAATTCAATCCCTCATCCAATTGATTACATAAACACAGATATATCCTACCTAAACACAGTCTGTTATTCTTAAGACTAGCTTCACCTTAAGTGAAAGCTAAGTTGTGTGTGTGTATGCATGTGTGATCAAATTGTGTGAATGTGTCTGTGTGTGTCTGTGTGTGTGTGTGTGTGTGTGTGTCTGTGTGTGTGTGTCCGTGTGTGTGTGTTTGTGTGTGTGAATGGGTTTCCTGGCCCCCACCCCAATCATTCACTGAAATCAAAAGGACACAAACCGACAACATCTCAATCTCACACATACATACAAAAATTTAATTTAAATAAAAATATTATCCGTACCAACTCAACCAAAAATATGAGCTAAAGTAATCATTCATATTATAAACATATATCTCTCTCATACACTCGTTAATCAACCACAGACCGACAATGGGTTAGTTTTGTTCCTCCCTCTTCTGCTCTCTCATCAGGCTACACTCATCTCCGGCTAATACAATCCACACTTAATTTCTACACTCCTACCTACTGCCAGAAAGAGTCTAGGAACTCTCCCTCAACGACAGAACCTCAAAGCATTCCTAGTACCTTGAGAGTCTACCGCTATTCTCCCTAACCAAAAAGCTAGCCCTCCAAAAGTCATAATCCCATTGAACGACTACCTCCCTGATCGTCTCACTCACTGACCCAGCTGTGTTCTGTATTAGCACGCTTCCTGTCACACTTTCCTGTCACTTCCTGGCCCCCTGGCCCAGTACCCCCACTTCCTGTCCTCTGCTCTAAAAATAACGCCATCAGTTATCTCACTTTGACTGTTCCCTCCTATCTCCACCTGTGGCCTCTTTCCTGTTGCATCTAATCTCACGCCATCTTGTCATAAAAAACAGCCACTGTAACAGCTGCCCATCTCGACCCCCCTTGGGCCGTTTACTGCTTAGTAAAGATAGCCTGGGTCACTCCTGTGAGTTTCCGTGACCTCCCTGTAACTCAACAGAAGGATTAATCATTTCATACACAAATCATCTATCAAACATTTATAATAACTGCTAAAACACAATCTTAAAGATTTAACAATCTAAAACAAGCATCAGCAAATTATCCTGCTTCACAACTGGGCTTGTATCAAATTCTACTATAAAACATTTAGCAAATAATATAAACATTATCCTGTTTAAATCAACAGTGTCATTAAAGCTATAACAAGTATCAAGATCTGACATTTCAACCTCAATGCATTCTATACCAGCATCTCAATTCAAGCTACATAAAACACAACATCATTATTCCAAGCTTACAATTGTACACGTTACACAAATAAAAAAACTGGAAATGTCCATCAACTCTAATTATTATACATGTAAGCATCATTCATTTCAGCATAACATTATAGTGGTTAGTCCTAAATGCTCCTTTCTTCATACACGTGTGATAAATTGATTTTACTGCAAGCAACATGTAACTCTAGTGTAGAGCCACTTTCCAAATTCAGCCTATAGCTACTCTCAAACTCCCGTTTATCTGTGTACCATGTATGCAATAAAAGTTATGATGTATTTTAACACGGGTGACTGAATTTGCAAATCTGGTATGTCATAAATGTATAGTTGTAGCAGTACTGACTATCTGATGAATTGAAAATGGGGGACCCTGATGTAAACAAGACAAAAGTCTTCCTTTGGTCTGCATCCCCTTAACAATTGTGTGTATTGAGCTGTACTTATTTTTAATCAATCCCTACTCATTCCCCCCTGGTTAAAAATATACCCCTGTGCATCAAAGACAATAATACAATCTACCCAGTATAGCCGGTTTGTGAACCCCAGATTTATCATAGGTAATGTATCCATTATTTCATTCCTCAATAGGCTCACTGTACTGTTTGCAGCCAAGTAAACCCTTAATGACTATCCCCCCTAATCTAACCACCATACATGTTACATCCCTTCCCCTGCTTACACAAAAACACAATGCACAATATACAAATATAACCATATTACATAATGCAGAATATTCTCTTACCCGTTATTCCTGTCCCCTGAGCGAACTACCACGAATGCACTAGACCCAATCCACGTTGTACCGCGCATGCGCAGTGGCAACCGAAGCGACTGCTATAACGTCGCTTACGACAACCAAAATCTGCCACGACATTCATAACATGCCCCGATATTCATAATCTGCCACGACATTCATCACGTTCCCTACCCCTTCCCCAACATCATTCTCAAAACTCGAAACGTAACATCTGCCGCCCGCAAACGCCACAAAACAACGGCATGCAAGCTAACTAGCTTAGCCAGCTCTAATGCGACGTTCAAGGCCCTCACGGGAGCCGTGCCTTTCAAGATCCGTTCATCCACGCAATTCGCTCAGTACCAACCAAAGCATAAACAACTCACACAAGCTTAAAATAGCCAACCACTCTAACAGAAAATAATCTTTTAAAACATCCTCACCAACCAGCGCCGCACATATAGTTCAACACGAACCCTCTCTCCTACCTACTCCGTCCATAGCACCGCGAACGTTACATACTCCCCACAACACCATGACGTCACCAAGCAGCGAATCCTTAATATCATACACTATCGCTACCGCATCAATAATAACCCTCAAAACGGCCACAATTTCTCCAGTCCACGTCTAGATTCGCCTTACCTGCAATCGCCGCCACAGTGTTTAAACAATTCTCCCATAACGCCATCGTAACGTCCCCAGTTTCACCGCGGACTCTTCCACAGAGCTAAGCCAGCCAGCCCCAACCAACAGTAGGACTCGCATCCGACCTATGTTTGCTGGTTATTAAAATATCATAACAAAATAACAATAAGCTCCTACGTTACGCCAATCATTCCCAACCACAGCCATAACTCATTCATGCATTTCTTAACCATAGCCATACTCTCCATACAACCATTACTGAATGTTTAAGCCTACCATAGCTCCGTTGAATTCCCACTAAGTACTTATCAGCCATTTCGACCGAATTGTTTTTGTATCACAGCGAACGTAATTAATCAACAGGCCGGTTTCGCTCAAGATTAAAAAAGATACTATGCCTAAGGACGGCAAATATATCTACATTTAAAACAGGCCGGTTGGTCCCCCAGACTTCAGTCCGTCCATTATCAAGCCTTGTCCCGAACACGCCGGCACCCTACACTTCTATTAATTACTACGTTTTTATCCTGTAATCGCACAGACCCCTGCGCTGATCATGCCAGGGTCTAACAATCTTTCACCATACTTGACTTGCATGTTCTGAAATAGTAACAGAGCCCTTAGCCCGACGCATTTATGCCCATACTGACCCACTCACGGTCCCCGTCCCGCCTATTCTGTGGCTACAAGCAGGGTCATATGCACATTGGACACAGCTCTCCTTCCATTTCAGAACAATCAAATCTCCCCAACTTACCCGCGCCCTCTTCCTGAGAATAATTTTAGGGCAATTACATACTCAGAACGCGCTCCTGTCGTATACACCAGAATAACCGTGCTTCCTAGCAAGAAAAGCCTTCTATCTGCCGTCATGCGACGCTAATTCCAATAACCATGATTAGATAGTCTGCGCCCCACCAATACGTCACCCCATTACATGCCGTATCTTCTTGGTGCAACTCCCCCGTACAGTTCATAAAGTATATTCCATACGAGTTAACCAACCCAACCCCCGTGGCCCGCTGGGCCGAGACCGGCCTCCTGTGTCTGAATAAACATACAAACATAAAAAGCCCACGTTTGCATGTTCACTGCACAACAAGCGCGATCTTCATACCTCCGGACATCCTAACCTAAGACACCGCACCTCCAACCCTGCATGCAGAAGCCATACTCACCGTGGGTCCCAAACAGTGGCGTACACAACCAACCTTCATCCTGTCCCTCTCTCTCCTCCCTTCAGACAACAAGCCCCTCGTCTATCACTTCAAATGCAGCAACACCCCAGCTCTTTGCCCCGTGTCCCCAACACACAGCAAGGTCCAGATATGATACATATGACAAGACCCTACCGCACCTTTTCAGGGGGAGACACAAAGGATGGGAAGAACGGCACCATTTCTGTGGTAAATTCCCACAGACTTTCTACAATAATGTGAGGTTATTGTAGTACAACACAATGAGATTGACTATCTGGAAGGAGGAGGAAAGATTCATACTTGATAGAATTGTTGGTCTCCTCATCTAACTTAGTAGATGAGGAATAAAACGTGTACACCAGACAAACCAGAACTGTAGTTCAACTCAGCTGATTTATTGGAGTCAGGGCCAAGAGTGAATAAAAGGTTGCCTTTCACATACAAAAGATTATCAGAAAACATTAACAGGGCTGTCTGTTGTACAGAAATATCACAATCAGGTTTGCATCTCCAACCTCAATAATGTACATAAAACAGTCGGTAACATAATCTGAACATACATTGACCATGCTGCACACATTTATACATGAGTAAATCTGGTTTCAGATATTAAGGATTTACACTAAACTTTAAACAACAAATGGTGTTTTCCCATGATTTACTCACATAAAATGCATCAGTCAGTCTCTCTGGTGGTGGAAGAAGCTGTGGAGCCCCCAGACCCCTGGGTTGGTCCGGTCTGAGAGCTCTCGAATTACAATTTGTCTCTTCCTTATATACACAACTTCTAGCCAATATTAGCACATGGTTGATCCAATCCCACGTCTTCTTCTGGGGGGTTGGGTCTTGTCCCACGGGTGGGGAGTTGGTGTGATGTCATCTTCCCTCAGTGATAAGAAGGGGGGTCTTTCTGGCCCCCCCCCCCCTTGGTGTGGCCACTTGAGTACAGAGGCCTGTTTCAATAAACCTTTAGATAACTTGGTTTGTGACTTAGTGTCCATGACTAATCATCTCTTCAACAAGTCTAAACTGGTCTGCCCTGTGGTCCGCCCAGCTGTCTTTGATCAGCACTTACATACAGTCAGTTCGAAAAGGTGTAGTGGGGGTTGCGAATGGCTCTCTGTTGTTTATTTGCTGCAGCTGTCTCCACTGACAGTCGAGACTCTTTTAGCCACTGAGTCTCTCTCTGCTATTGAAAGATACATCTGGCTTTTGATGTGGTCCTCCAATTTATTCACACATATTAATTATGAAATTCAACGTCAATTCTACCACAAGAGTCAAACATACAACAAGGAACTCGAAAGGACATGAACAAGAGATGGCGATACAGAGAACGTCTCGTCAATGGATACTGGAATCGGTGGAGAAGTGAATACCTGATGGAATTGAGATCTGCTCACGCATCCTCCACAAAGAAAACAACACCACTGAAGGAAGGTGATGTGGTACTGGTAAACGAACACATGTTGCCAAGACAACTCTGGAAAATGGGTAGGATACATGAAGTATTCCCAGGTCGTGATGGCAAAACTAGAAGTTGCTCAATACAGTTACCAGGAAGAAAAATGATCAGACGGCCAATACAGTTATATATCGCATTTGCTTTCGCGTCCCGCTCTGAGCCTTACGAGATACCTCCTATCTCCTGTGATACCTAATGTATCTCCTACGAATAAAAACACATGCACCCCACCTGTATGGGGCCCCGCCCCTTATGGTGGCACAGCCCATATAACCATGACTCTGGTCATGACACACCCTTCCTCTATTTTCGTCCCAGCGCATTGGATGCGTGCACCATACGAGACTAGCGGAATGAAAAGATTAAGGAAGATTCGTAATGTTGAGGGCTTACCGGAGAGTTGTTTTTCCCTGGATTCTCCGGAGCTTGTTTCGGCGACACATGAGACCTGTGCTGGTGGTTCCTCGGCTGACGGCGACGGACCGAGGGGCAGCATACAAGGTTTGGCTAACGGGTCGGCTTGTACAAAGGTGAGGTCTGTGTCAGTAGGCATCAATGTCGGTGTTGGTCGTGCTGTGGAGTATGTTTCGGCACCAGGGCCGGGGCGGCTTGGCGATCGTTCCACTGTAGTGGGCGATGTCCTGGCGATCCTGGAACATGCTGTTAACGCTAATGCTACTACTGCTTCTTCTGCTAACGCTGATGTTGACGCTGGAATGTCTAATAATCCCCGCCGCGGGATACCGCTTTTCCCTCCTCTTGCCAGCTTCATTGATGAAGGTCAGTCGGTGGTGGGTGTGGGGGGGTTCGCTGAGCTCTATTTACCTTTTTTGCGGGTGAAGGGGCTGACGACGGGGTGCAGCCCGGGGGTACCTTGGCTAAGTAGCCAGGTAGCTTCTTTTTTGTGCCCAGGCGGGGATGAACGACGTTCCGCCCGGCCGTTGCTTGATAGCATGTCGGCTCGGAGGGTGGCAGTATGGACGAATGAGTGGTATACTGCTGCAGGATGGCATTTAGCGGCGGCCAGTGTTTTGGCTCAGCTGGCTACTTTCCTATCCAAGATGGCGTCGGGTTGTAGGTCTTTGGGTCCAACCGACACTATGAACGTGATTCATGTTTGTGGTGTTATAGAGATCTTGACTCAGTCGCAAGCTATAACTGCGGGGAGGATTCGGATGCTATCGACTTTGGTTGTTAGGCATGTTTGGTTGGAGCAGTCTCCTCTTGGGGAAGAGGATAGGTTTTCTCTCCTCACAACTCCTTTTTCCACAGATAGTCTTTTTGGGCGTTCTGTGGAGGTGCAAGCGGTTATTGATTCGGGTCCTACACCGCCTCACGCTGTGCAGCCAGGGGTGGGAGCACGGTCTCGTCAACGACTGTGGCGAGATCCTCGACAGGCGGCCATGTTTCCCCCGCCAGTGGTGCCCTGGTTGGAGAATCGACAGGGTATCGCAAGGCCGACAGTCTTGGCGGCCGAGGGATCGGCCATTTTGGGTGATTTCGGGTTTGGTAAACCAACCCGTCGTCATTTTGCCGCGAGCAGCCCGCTCCCCATTCAGTCCTCTCTCTGGTATCCCCAGAAGCGGGGCTCTGAGTGTTCTCCTTTGGCTGTGGGCCGCGAACCTTCATTGAAGCGTATGCGGCCCCATTCTTCACTTCTCATGGAGACAGGGGCTGACACCCAGTTGATGGCTGAGCCTGGGTCTGTCCGTGAGAATGTTCCGTCGTCGCGTGGTTCCTACACCGCAGGTTGTGGGTGGGTGGAACCTGGTGTTACAGCTGCCACTAGCTCCAGTGGTCAGCAGGGGGACTCGGTGCCTCTTCTGTTGAATGCTCAGCAGGGGTTACCCCGGCTTCGCCCTCGCCAGGCGGGGTATCGCGCTGTTGCCTCCCACTCCCGTCAAACCGGCAGTGGTCTGCAAAGGAGAGGCAGGCGTGATTTGAGTGGTAGCAATATCACTGCAGGGCTTCGGCGTGTAGGAGCCCATGGGGTCCTCAGGCCTTGCGTGTCTGGCTGCGGAACGACTCCTCAGCGTGTGCTGGAGGGGTGTTCAGGGGGTGAGTGTGTGTCCACAAGTTTGATGACCGCTCCTCCCGTATCAAACAGGCCCTTTCTGTCGGGGTCCCCCCTTGGGTGCTTTGCACGACGGGGGGGACCGGGCCAATTATCTGCTGTTCCTTGCGGCCCAGCGTCAGTTGACGGCGGGGGCGCTGTGGGATTATATTCACATATGGCGACGGGAATGCCCTTTGAATCGGTGGATGAGGAGAACGTTAGAGGCGGGGCTGGTTTTGCAGTTTGCGCGGCCCCATCCTCTGTTCTCAGGTTTGGTGCCGACCCTATTGTTAGGGTCGGGCGCAGTGACAGCCCTGGCCGACGAGATCCAATCTCTGTTGGCGAAGCAGGCCGTCGTTGTGGTCCCGAGAGAGGACGCAATGTCAGGCGTCTACTCCCGTTATTTTCTGGTGCCCAAGAAAACTGGGGGTGTCAGACCTATACTGAATCTGTCCATGTTCAATCGGTTGATTGTAGTGAGACCGTTCAGGATGTTGACCGTCCGACTCCTTCTGCTTGCTGTCAGGAGGGGGGACTGGTTCACCTCCATAGACCTGAAGGATGCGTATTTTCACATACCCATTTTCCCTCCTCACAGGAAATTCCTACAGTTCCTGTTTCAGGGCGTAGCGTACGAGTACCACAGAATGCCGTTCGGTTATTCTCTGGCTCCCCGCACGTTCACCAAGTGCGTGGCGGCTGCTCTGGGGCCTTTATGTCGTCGGGGGATACGAGTCCTGTTCTATCTTGACGACATTCTGCTCCTCAGCCGTTCAGAGGAGGTTGCCAGGTCTCATACTCGACTGGTGGTGGAATTCCTCACCAGCCTGTGTTTTGCTGTGAATTGGAAGAAGAGTACCCCTCTTCCCAGTCAACAGGTGGAGTACTTGGGCTTGACATTGAGGTCGAAGCCCATGCTTGCGACCCTCTCGGAGCAGCGTCGGGGGGATCTCCGTCACGCGCTCGGGGGTTTCCGTCTGGGAGGGACGGTTACGGCGCTGCAGGTGATGCGTCTGCTGGGCCTTATGTCGGCGGCCCACACGGTGGTTCCTCTTGGCCTCCTCTTTATGAGGCGGATACAGAGGTGGTTTCTCTCTTTGAGGATAGATCCGGTGTGGGGAAAAGGGAGACGGTTGACGGTTCCTTTGTCGATATGGGGGGATCTCGCCCACTGGGGGAGGCTGGGTATCCTCTCCGCTGGGGTCCCCATGGGCAGCAGTGGCTCCCACGTCACGGTTTTCACCGACGCCTCTCTCACAGGTTGGGGAGGGGCGTTTCGGACCCATGCAGTGGGGGGCAGCTGGACGGGTCATGCCGACCCAGCTGTCCTGCATATCAATGTGTTGGAGTTGAAGGCGGTCCTCCTGGTCTTCAAACGGCTCGGCCACCTGGTGGTAGGCAAACACGTTTTGGTCAGGACGGACAATGTGACGGCGGCGGCGTATATCAACAGGCAGGGTGGGACTCGTTCCGCCCGCCTGCTCCGGGTGGCGCGCGAACTGTTGCTATGGGCATCCCGCAGGCTGCGCAGTCTGCGGGCGCTCCACGTTCCTGGTACGGAAAAAGTGGCGGCGGATATAATGTCTCGGGGCAGTCCTCGTCGCGACGAGTGGGAACTCCGCCCCGACATAGTCAGACAGATCTGGGATCGGTTCGGGGAGGCCTCGGTAGATCTGTTTGCGTGCCGACGTTCTCACAAGTGCCCCTTGTGGTTCTCGCTCAGTCGAGCGGATCATCCCCCCTTGGGGGTGGATGCCTTCTCGACCTTTCCGTGGCCGCCCGGTCTTCTGTACGCCTTCCCTCCTGTACAGCTGTTGAGTCAGCTGTTGGAGCGGATACGGAGGGAGCGCAGGACGGTGATCATGGTCGCGCCGGACCGGGGCACGTCAGTGCGGTTCCCGGTCTTAATCCAGCTTCTGGTCGCTCCTCCTTGGGTCATTCCGTGGTCAGCGACGGCCCTCTCGCTGCACAACGGAGTGCTTGTCCAGCCTCCGGTGTTGGGTCAACGCCTGGTGGTGTGGCTGGTGGGAGGGTGAGTCTGGAGAGGATGGATCCCGCGGTGGTTGATACCATCCGGTGTGCGCATGCTCCCTCCACTGTCGCGGTTTACGCGGGCAGGTGGCGTGCGTTCCAAGAGTGGTGTAAGGGGGGGGGCTGGGACCCAGTCTCCTGCCCCCTGGATGCTGTTCTGGGTTATCTCCAGTCTCTTCTTGGTAGGCTGTCGGCTTCGACAGTGAGGGTATATGCGGCAGCTATATCCTCCTATCATGAGGGTTTTGAGGGGACTGTTTTGTTCAGCCACCCTCTTGTGAAGCGTTTCCAAGCTACATAAAACACAACATCATTATTCCAAGCTTACAATTGTACACGTTACACAAATAAAAAAACTGGAAATGTCCATCAACTCTAATTATTATACATGTAAGCATCATTCATTTCAGCATAACATTATAGTGGTTAGTCCTAAATGCTCCTTTCTTCATACACGTGTGATAAATTGATTTTACTGCAAGCAACATGTAACTCTAGTGTAGAGCCACTTTCCAAATTCAGCCTATAGCTACTCTTAAACTCCCGTTTATCTGTGTACCATGTATGCAATAAAAGTTATGATGTATTTGAACACGGGTGACTGAATTTGCAAATCTGGTATGTCATAAATGTATAGTTGTAGCAGTACTGACTATCTGATGAATTGAAAATGGGGGACCCTGATGTAAACAAGACAAAAGTCTTCCTTTGGTCTGCATCCCCTTAACAATTGTGTGTATTGAGCTGTACTTATTTTTAATCAATCCCTACTCATTCCCCCCTGGTTAAAAATATACCCCTGTGCATCAAAGACAATAATACAATCTACCCAGTATAGCCGGTTTGTGAACCCCAGATTTATCATAGGTAATGTATCCATTATTTCATTCCTCAATAGGCTCACTGTACTGTTTGCAGCCAAGTAAACCCTTAATGACTATCCCCCCTAATCTAACCACCATACATGTTACATCCCTTCCCCTGCTTACACAAAAACACAATGCACAATATACAAATATAACCATATTACATAATGCAGAATATTCTCTTACCCGTTATTCCTGTCCCCTGAGCGAACTACCACGAATGCACTAGACCCAATCCACGTTGTACCGCGCATGCGCAGTGGCAACCGAAGCGACTGCTATAACGTCGCTTACGACAACCAAAATCTGCCACGACATTCATAACATGCCCCGATATTCATAATCTGCCACGACATTCATCACGTTCCCTACCCCTTCCCCAACATCATTCTCAAAACTCGAAACGTAACATCTGCCGCCCGCAAACGCCACAAAACAACGGCATGCAAGCTAACTAGCTTAGCCAGCTCTAATGCGACGTTCAAGGCCCTCACGGGAGCCGTGCCTTTCAAGATCCGTTCATCCACGCAATTCGCTCAGTACCAACCAAAGCATAAACAACTCACACAAGCTTAAAATAGCCAACCACTCTAACAGAAAATAATCTTTTAAAACATCCTCACCAACCAGCGCCGCACATATAGTTCAACACGAACCCTCTCTCCTACCTACTCCGTCCATAGCACCGCGAACGTTACATACTCCCCACAACACCATGACGTCACCAAGCAGCGAATCCTTAATATCATACACTATCGCTACCGCATCAATAATAACCCTCAAAACGGCCACAATTTCTCCAGTCCACGTCTAGATTCGCCTTACCTGCAATCGCCGCCACAGTGTTTAAACAATTCTCCCATAACGCCATCGTAACGTCCCCAGTTTCACCGCGGACTCTTCCACAGAGCTAAGCCAGCCAGCCCCAACCAACAGTAGGACTCGCATCCGACCTATGTTTGCTGGTTATTAAAATATCATAACAAAATAACAATAAGCTCCTACGTTACGCCAATCATTCCCAACCACAGCCATAACTCATTCATGCATTTCTTAACCATAGCCATACTCTCCATACAACCATTACTGAATGTTTAAGCCTACCATAGCTCCGTTGAATTCCCACTAAGTACTTATCAGCCATTTCGACCGAATTGTTTTTGTATCACAGCGAACGTAATTAATCAACAGGCCGGTTTCGCTCAAGATTAAAAAAGATACTATGCCTAAGGACGGCAAATATATCTACATTTAAAACAGGCCGGTTGGTCCCCCAGACTTCAGTCCGTCCATTATCAAGCCTTGTCCCGAACACGCCGGCACCCTACACTTCTATTAATTACTACGTTTTTATCCTGTAATCGCACAGACCCCTGCGCTGATCATGCCAGGGTCTAACAATCTTTCACCATACTTGACTTGCATGTTCTGAAATAGTAACAGAGCCCTTAGCCCGACGCATTTATGCCCATACTGACCCACTCACGGTCCCCGTCCCGCCTATTCTGTGGCTACAAGCAGGGTCATATGCACATTGGACACAGCTCTCCTTCCATTTCAGAACAATCAAATCTCCCCAACTTACCCGCGCCCTCTTCCTGAGAATAATTTTAGGGCAATTACATACTCAGAACGCGCTCCTGTCGTATACACCAGAATAACCGTGCTTCCTAGCAAGAAAAGCCTTCTATCTGCCGTCATGCGACGCTAATTCCAATAACCATGATTAGATAGTCTGCGCCCCACCAATACGTCACCCCATTACATGCCGTATCTTCTTGGTGCAACTCCCCCGTACAGTTCATAAAGTATATTCCATACGAGTTAACCAACCCAACCCCCGTGGCCCGCTGGGCCGAGACCGGCCTCCTGTGTCTGAATAAACATACAAACATAAAAAGCCCACGTTTGCATGTTCACTGCACAACAAGCGCGATCTTCATACCTCCGGACATCCTAACCTAAGACACCGCACCTCCAACCCTGCATGCAGAAGCCATACTCACCGTGGGTCCCAAACAGTGGCGTACACAACCAACCTTCATCCTGTCCCTCTCTCTCCTCCCTTCAGACAACAAGCCCCTCGTCTATCACTTCAAACGCAGCAACACCCCAGCTCTTTGCCCCGTGTCCCCAACACACAGCAAGGTCCAGATATGATACATATGACAAGACCCTACCGCACCTTTTCAGGGGGAGACACAAAGGATGGGAAGAACGGCACCATTTCTGTGGTAAATTCCCACAGACTTTCTACAATAATGTGAGGTTATTGTAGTACAACACAATGAGATTGACTATCTGGAAGGAGGAGGAAAGATTCATACTTGATAGAATTGTTGGTCTCCTCATCTAACTTAGTAGATGAGGAATAAAACGTGTACACCAGACAAACCAGAACTGTAGTTCAACTCAGCTGATTTATTGGAGTCAGGGCCAAGAGTGAATAAAAGGTTGCCTTTCACATACAAAAGATTATCAGAAAACATTAACAGGGCTGTCTGTTGTACAGAAATATCACAATCAGGTTTGCATCTCCAACCTCAATAATGTACATAAAACAGTCGGTAACATAATCTGAACATACATTGACCATGCTGCACACATTTATACATGAGTAAATCTGGTTTCAGATATTAAGGATTTACACTAAACTTTAAACAACAAATGGTGTTTTCCCATGATTTACTCACATAAAATGCATCAGTCAGTCTCTCTGGTGGTGGAAGAAGCTGTGGAGCCCCCAGACCCCTGGGTTGGTCCGGTCTGAGAGCTCTCGAATTACAATTTGTCTCTTCCTTATATACACAACTTCTAGCCAATATTAGCACATGGTTGATCCAATCCCGCGTCTTCTTCTGGGGGGTTGGGTCTTGTCCCACGGGTGGGGAGTTGGTGTGATGTCATCTTCCCTCAGTGATAAGAAGGGGGGTCTTTCTGCCCCCCCCCCCCCCCTTGGTGTGGCCACTTGAGTACAGAGGCCTGTTTCAATAAACCTTTAGATAACTTGGTTTGTGACTTAGTGTCCATGACTAATCATCTCTTCAACAAGTCTAAACTGGTCTGCCCTGTGGTCCGCCCAGCTGTCTTTGATCAGCACTTACATACAGTCAGTTCGAAAAGGTGTAGTGGGGGTTGCGAATGGCTCTCTGTTGTTTATTTGCTGCAGCTGTCTCCACTGACAGTCGAGACTCTTTTAGCCACTGAGTCTCTCTCTGCTATTGAAAGATACATCTGGCTTTTGATGTGGTCCTCCAATTTATTCACACATATTAATTATGAAATTCAACGTCAATTCTACCACAAGAGTCAAACATACAACAAGGAACTCGAAAGGACATGAACAAGAGATGGCGATACAGAGAACGTCTCGTCAATGGATACTGGAATCGGTGGAGAAGTGAATACCTGATGGAATTGAGATCTGCTCACGCATCCTCCACAAAGAAAACAACACCACTGAAGGAAGGTGATGTGGTACTGGTAAACGAACACATGTTGCCAAGACAACTCTGGAAAATGGGTAGGATACATGAAGTATTCCCAGGTCGTGATGGCAAAACTAGAAGTTGCTCAATACAGTTACCAGGAAGAAAAATGATCAGACGGCCAATACAGTTATATATCGCATTTGCTTTCGCGTCCCGCTCTGAGCCTTACGAGATACCTCCTATCTCCTGTGATACCTAATGTATCTCCTACGAATAAAAACACATGCACCCCACCTGTATGGGGCCCCGCCCCTTATGGTGGCACAGCCCATATAACCATGACTCTGGTCATGACACACCCTTCCTCTATTTTCGTCCCAGCGCATTGGATGCGTGCACCATACGAGACTAGCGGAATGAAAAGATTAAGGAAGATTCGTAATGTTGAGGGCTTACCGGAGAGTTGTTTTTCCCTGGATTCTCCGGAGCTTGTTTCGGCGACACATGAGACCTGTGCTGGTGGTTCCTCGGCTGACGGCGACGGACCGAGGGGCAGCATACAAGGTTTGGCTAACGGGTCGGCTTGTACAAAGGTGAGGTCTGTGTCAGTAGGCATCAATGTCGGTGTTGGTCGTGCTGTGGAGTATGTTTCGGCACCAGGGCCGGGGCGGCTTGGCGATCGTTCCACTGTAGTGGGCGATGTCCTGGCGATCCTGGAACATGCTGTTAATGCTAATGCTACTACTGCTTCTTCTGCTAACGCTGATGTTGACGCTGGAATGTCTAATAATCCCCGCCGCGGGATACCGCTTTTCCCTCCTCTTGCCAGCTTCATTGATGAAGGTCAGTCGGTGGTGGGTGTGGGGGGGTTCGCTGAGCTCTATTTACCTTTTTTGCGGGTGAAGGGGCTGACGACGGGGTGCAGCCCGGGGGTACCTTGGCTAAGTAGCCAGGTAGCTTCTTTTTTGTGCCCAGGCGGGGATGAACGACGTTCCGCCCGGCCGTTGCTTGATAGCATGTCGGCTCGGAGGGTGGCAGTATGGACGAATGAGTGGTATACTGCTGCAGGATGGCATTTAGCGGCGGCCAGTGTTTTGGCTCAGCTGGCTACTTTCCTATCCAAGATGGCGTCGGGTTGTAGGTCTTTGGGTCCAACCGACACTATGAACGTGATTCATGTTTGTGGTGTTATAGAGATCTTGACTCAGTCGCAAGCTATAACTGCGGGGAGGATTCGGATGCTATCGACTTTGGTTGTTAGGCATGTTTGGTTGGAGCAGTCTCCTCTTGGGGAAGAGGATAGGTTTTCTCTCCTCACGACTCCTTTTTCCACAGATAGTCTTTTTGGGCGTTCTGTGGAGGCGCAGGCGGTTATTGATTCGGGTCCTACACCGCCTCACGCTGTGCAGCCAGGGGTGGGAGCACGGTCTCGTCAACGACTGTGGCGAGATCCTCGACAGGCGGCCATGTTTCCCCCGCCAGTGGTGCCCTGGTTGGAGAATCGACAGGGTATCGCAAGGCCGACAGTCTTGGCGGCCGAGGGATCGGCCATTTTGGGTGATTTCGGGTTTGGTAAACCAACCCGTCGTCATTTTGCCGCGAGCAGCCCGCTCCCCATTCAGTCCTCTCTCTGGTATCCCCAGAAGCGGGGCTCTGAGTGTTCTCCTTTGGCTGCGGGCCGCGAACCTTCATTGAAGCGTATGCGGCCCCATTCTTCACTTCTCATGGAGACAGGGGCTGACACCCAGTTGATGGCTGAGCCTGGGTCTGTCCGTGAGAATGTTCCGTCGTCGCGTGGTTCCTACACCGCAGGTTGTGGGTGGGTGGAACCTGGTGTTACAGCTGCCACTAGCTCCAGTGGTCAGCAGGGGGACTCGGTGCCTCTTCTGTTGAATGCTCAGCAGGGGTTACCCCGGCTTCGCCCTCGCCAGGCGGGGTATCGCGCTGTTGCCTCCCACTCCCGTCAAACCGGCAGTGGTCTGCAAAGGAGAGGCAGGCGTGATTTGAGTGGTAGCAATATCACTGCAGGGCTTCGGCGTGTAGGAGCCCATGGGGTCCTCAGGCCTTGCGTGTCTGGCTGCGGAACGACTCCTCAGCGTGTGCTGGAGGGGTGTTCAGGGGGTGAGTGTGTGTCCACAAGTTTGATGACCGCTCCTCCCGTATCAAACAGGCCCTTTCTGTCGGGGTCCCCCCTTGGGTGCTTTGCACGACGGGGGGGACCGGGCCAATTATCTGCTGTTCCTTGCGGCCCAGCGTCAGTTGACGGCGGGGGCGCTGTGGGATTATATTCACATATGGCGACGGGAATGCCCTTTGAATCGGTGGATGAGGAGAACGTTAGAGGCGGGGCTGGTTTTGCAGTTTGCGCGGCCCCATCCTCTGTTCTCAGGTTTGGTGCCGACCCTATTGTTAGGGTCGGGCGCAGTGACAGCCCTGGCCGACGAGATCCAATCTCTGTTGGCGAAGCAGGCCGTCGTTGTGGTCCCGAGAGAGGACGCAATGTCAGGCGTCTACTCCCGTTATTTTCTGGTGCCCAAGAAAACTGGGGGTGTCAGACCTATACTGAATCTGTCCATGTTCAATCGGTTGATTGTAGTGAGACCGTTCAGGATGTTGACCGTCCGACTCCTTCTGCTTGCTGTCAGGAGGGGGGACTGGTTCACCTCCATAGACCTGAAGGATGCGTATTTTCACATACCCATTTTCCCTCCTCACAGGAAATTCCTACAGTTCCTGTTTCAGGGTGTAGCGTACGAGTACCACAGAATGCCGTTCGGTTATTCTCTGGCTCCCCGCACGTTCACCAAGTGCGTGGCGGCTGCTCTGGGGCCTTTATGTCGTCGGGGGATACGAGTCCTGTTCTATCTTGACGACATTCTGCTCCTCAGCCGTTCAGAGGAGGTTGCCAGGTCTCATACTCGACTGGTGGTGGAATTCCTCACCAGCCTGTGTTTTGCTGTGAATTGGAAGAAGAGTACCCCTCTTCCCAGTCAACAGGTGGAGTACTTGGGCTTGACATTGAGGTCGAAGCCCATGCTTGCGACCCTCTCGGAGCAGCGTCGGGGGGATCTCCGTCACGCGCTCGGGGGTTTCCGTCTGGGAGGGACGGTTACGGCGCTGCAGGTGATGCGTCTGCTGGGCCTTATGTCGGCGGCCCACACGGTGGTTCCTCTTGGCCTCCTCTTTATGAGGCGGATACAGAGGTGGTTTCTCTCTTTGAGGATAGATCCGGTGTGGGGCAAAGGGAGACGGTTGACGGTTCCTTTGTCGATATGGGGGGATCTCGCCCACTGGGGGAGGCTGGGTATCCTCTCCGCTGGGGTCCCCATGGGCAGCAGTGGCTCCCACGTCACGGTTTTCACCGACGCCTCTCTCACAGGTTGGGGAGGGGCGTTTCGGACCCATGCAGTGGGGGGCAGCTGGACGGGTCATGCCGACCCAGCTGTCCTGCATATCAATGTGTTGGAGTTGAAGGCGGTCCTCCTGGTCTTCAAACGGCTCGGCCACCTGGTGGTAGGCAAACACGTTTTGGTCAGGACGGACAATGTGACGGCGGCGGCGTATATCAACAGGCAGGGTGGGACTCGTTCCGCCCGCCTGCTCCGGGTGGAGCGCGAACTGTTGCTATGGGCATCCCGCAGGCTGCGCAGTCTGCGGGCGCTCCACGTTCCTGGTACGGAAAAAGTGGCGGCGGATATAATGTCTCGGGGCAGTCCTCGTCGCGACGAGTGGGAACTCCGCCCCGACATAGTCAGACAGATCTGGGATCGGTTCGGGGAGGCCTCGGTAGATCTGTTTGCGTGCCGACGTTCTCACAAGTGCCCCTTGTGGTTCTCGCTCAGTCGAGCGGATCATCCCCCCTTGGGGGTGGATGCCTTCTCGACCTTTCCGTGGCCGCCCGGTCTTCTGTACGCCTTCCCTCCTGTACAGCTGTTGAGTCAGCTGTTGGAGCGGATACGGAGGGAGCGCAGGACGGTGATCATGGTCGCGCCGGACCGGGGCACGTCAGTGCGGTTCCCGGTCTTAATCCAGCTTCTGGTCGCTCCTCCTTGGGTCATTCCGTGGTCAGCGACGGCCCTCTCGCTGCACAACGGAGTGCTTGTCCAGCCTCCGGTGTTGGGTCAACGCCTGGTGGTGTGGCTGGTGGGAGGGTGAGTCTGGAGAGGATGGATCCCGCGGTGGTTGATACCATCCGGTGTGCGCATGCTCCCTCCACTGTCGCGGTTTACGCGGGCAGGTGGCGTGCGTTCCAAGAGTGGTGTAAGGGGGGGGGCTGGGACCCAGTCTCCTGCCCCCTGGATGCTGTTCTGGGTTATCTCCAGTCTCTTCTTGGTAGGCTGTCGGCTTCGACAGTGAGGGTATATGCGGCAGCTATATCCTCCTATCATGAGGGTTTTGAGGGGACTGTTTTGTTCAGCCACCCTCTTGTGAAGCGTTTCCTGCTTGGCGCTCGACGCGTTAAGCCGGTGCAACGCTCCTTGGCTCCGACTTGGGATCTTCAATTGGTTCTCGGTCGGTTGTCCTTGGCCCCGTTTGAGCCGCTCGAGCAGGCGCCGTTGGGACAGCTGTCTTTCAAGACCGCGTTCCTACTGGCTGTCACTTCCGCTAAACGCGTGGGTGAGCTCTGTGCTCTCTCGGTACGTCCAGAGTGCCTGTCTTTTCGGACCGATTGCGGTGCCACTCTGCGACCTAATCCTGCTTTCGTGCCTAAGAATATCCGGAGTTCCTTCCGCTCCCGGGATATTGTGGTTCAGGCTTTTCGTCCTCCTCCTCACACTAGTGAGTTAGATGCGGGCCTTCACCTGTCATGTCCAGTCCGTGCTTTGGGGTTTTACCTCAGCCGTACTCAGGACTTCAGGGTTACCGACCAGCTTTTTGTCTGTTACGGTGGGGCTCGTGCTGGTAAGGCACTGTCGAAGCAGCGCCTGTCCCATTGGTTGTGTGAGGGTATTGCCCTCTGCTACACGTTGGCTGGGCAGGATCCCCCTGGGGGCGTCAGGGCGCACTCCACTCGTGGGGTGGCTGCCTCTGCCGCTCTCCTGGGTGGGGCCTCGGTGGAGGACATCTGTGCTGCGGCTTCATGGTCCTCACCGGGCCCCTTTGTAAGGTTTTACCTCATGGACATGACCGGGGGTTCTGTCTCCCAGGCGGTTCTGGGGTCTGTGGCCTTTCCTGCTTCCCGTCCTTTGGTCGGGTAGCAGGAGTGTATGGGTATGGGCCACAGTGTGTTGAGTCACACGTGGTTCCGCCTGTACGGTGTGTTCAAGGGGTTCTAGTTCCCTCTTGTTCGCATTCAGGTGGAGTTGACTGCGCCCCCCCTTCGTTAGGAAGGATGGGGTGACAGGGCTCCCCGCACCCCTTGATGTGGGCTTACGGGTCCTCAGGGGGTACATCTGTCGGGTCTCGCGCCCGCTCTTCCCCATTATCTCGTAAGGCTCAGAGCGGGACGCGAAAGCAAATGCGATATATAACGATAGGTTATGTAGATAACCTAGTTATATTAGCATTGGCTGAGCGTCCCGCTCTGCGCGGCCCTGAGTTCCCTCTTGAGGGATCTTTTCCTGGGACGGGTTTTGGCGAGGAAGGGTGTGTCATGACCAGAGTCATGGTTATATGGGCTGTGCCACCATAAGGGGCGGGGCCCCATACAGGTGGGGTGCATGTGTTTTTATTCGTAGGAGATACATTAGGTATCACAGGAGATAGGAGGTATCTCGTAAGGCTCAGAGCGGGACGCTCAGCCAATGCTAATATAACTAGGTTATCTACATAACCTATCGTTATTGTATAACCTTGAGATTAATTGATGAACAGTGTTCATCGGGCCGGAGTTTGTTGCAACTATTATTATAAATAATATACATTTTCTTTCAAACTCATAAAGTAAAATATAATACACACACATAGTTAATTGGTGATAACGTTTTGTCTTATTTGTTTTATTTTCTTTAATGACAATGAAAGTACAATGCTTGTTCGCCAACAAAACTAACACAGTTTGTCTTTCAGCACCACGCAAGAGTGGACAGCTCCTGCCAACGTGTTCCTAAACACTGCAGCTGTGCTGAATTGTTTCTTGATTGTCATTGGAACCAGCTGTAATATATGTGGCGTGCTCTTCGAGCACACAGAATGTAATGAAATGTAATAGGACTTTGAACTGAACTGAACTGAACTGAAAGAATGTAAAAAGACTTTGAATTGAACTGAACTGAACTGGAAGAAAACGAACTGAACTGAATTAGAATTTGTAACTAATAGAAAATAAAGGACCTTAAAAAAAACCTGAGCTGACTTCACTGTGTTCTTGCTGAGTAATGTAAGTTAGTAGTCAATCCATTGTATATTTTGATAATTGTTTGTTGTTAATCAATCAGGCTCTGTGCAACCCCATTGGGTTTGACTTGAGCAGCCTGTGGTAATTAGTCCAATCAGTCAGAGGCAAAGCTTGTTTAAATACATTTGCCTGTGCACACATTTCTCTAAAACCTGAGCTGACTTCACTGTGTTCTTGCTGAGTAATGTAAGTTAGTAGTCAATCCATTGTATATTTTGATAATTGTTTGTTGTTAATCAATCAGGCTCTGTGCAACCCCATTGGGTTTGACTTGAGCAGCCTGTGGTAATTAGTCCAATCAGCCAATAGGGATTTAAGTGTAGTCTATCGAAGCGCCAGCAGAGCGCCGGCGACCGACTAAGACAGACAAAGACTTGGAGTTTTCCTGCTGGAGTTATCCGAGGAGGCAACCGAGTGCACTAGAGTATCTACTGCCCCTCACCTGCCCTCCTCTAGCAGGCCACTCCTTTGTACCTGCATTTTCTGGTCTTGCCTTGTTAGCTTGTCAACTTACTCGACCCACTGGTTTTAGCTCATTAGCTAAACCTTCAATCGGCTTCATACACATAGCCTTTAGCAGTTGATCCATAGTACTTCGTATCTTTATTTTTTCCTGCTCTACCTGGTGTAAGCATGGCTATGTGTTCTGTCTGTCCTGTCTGTCCCTCTCTCCTAGAAAGGTTAACTCTGTTAGAGAGTCGTGTCCTTGAACTTGAGTCAGGAAAACAGTCAGCTTTAGACGTCTTGGACACTATAGGCTTTTCTGAGGAGCCTCTAGCGGGGTCTTCTCGTCTGGAGAGTCCCAGACATAGTGCTCAGGACAAGGCCTTTGCGCCCACTACGAAGCGGCAGTGTAACCGCCCGGCCTCGGCCTCAACAGCACCTGCTCCGCAACATGATTTTACACGTGTTGCGGGTTCCGGTCCCAGTACGCAGCCGGTTCCACTGCAACCCCGTCGTTCCGTCCTTGTGATTGGCGACTCCATCACCCGGCATATTTTGCTAGACAAGCCAGCCGAGATCAAATGTTATGGGGGAGCCAGAGCTACCGACATTGAAGCCAACCTGAGATTTCTGGCGAATAGCATAGTCAAGGCAAAAGGTAACCCACGTATCACACCCACTGAAGATAAATTCGACCATATTGTTATACACGTCGGAAATAATGACTGTAGGATGAAAGTCTCTGAGGTCACAAAGATCAACATAGTTAGGCTTTCTGACCTCGCCAGAAAGATGAGTCGGCATCGAGTAATCTTCTCTGGCCCCCTGCCTGTAAACCGGCATGATGATGAGTTCGTGAGTAGGACAGCTTCTCTACACCGATGGCTGGAAAAATACTGTAAAGAACAGGGCTTAGGGTTCGTGGATAATTGGTCCTCTTTCTGGGGGCACCCTGGCTTGCTGAGAAAGGACGGCGTGCATCCTAACATGCAAGGCGCCTCTCTCTTATCTCGCAATATAGACAAGATTATAGCTTCGGGCTGACAGCCACCCCACAAGCATGCCAGGGTGCAGGCTCTTAGCGAGCCTGCTAGTCATGCTAAACTGATGGACCCTGCCAATCCTTATACCTTTCTTGCTCGGTCCCTCCTCCACCAGGCTCCCCACTCCTCTCTTTCTATCTCTACCCCTAAACCTGTATACCCAATCAAAACTAGAATATCCCGTTACGCTCCGCTTTACCCAGCTCGTCCTTGTGCGATAAACCATGCCAACTTAATTGCGATTAAACCTACCCGCATGGCTGAAAACCGCGCTGCTAAGTATACAGAGAGTGTGAAGGTTGGCCTTATCAACATCCGCTCTCTGCCAACCAAAGCTCTTTTGGTAAATGAACTGATAACAGACCATAGTCTCGACCTATTTGGCCTCACTGAGACATGGCTTAAACCTAATGACTTTCTGCCCTTAAACGAGGCCTCACC
This sequence comes from Notolepis coatsorum, assembly GCF_963971535.1. Taxonomy (NCBI): domain Eukaryota; kingdom Metazoa; phylum Chordata; class Actinopteri; order Aulopiformes; family Paralepididae; genus Notolepis; species Notolepis coatsorum. The sequence continues at coordinate 46,829 of NW_028173979.1, read as the reverse complement.
CCCTAATTTTAGTAGCTCCCACATCGCACGCACCTCCAAGAAAGGAGGCGGAGTTGCTCTAATTTATGACTCTAAGCACAACTTTACATCCGACGCAAACTGTAAGTTTTCCTCGTTTGAGGTGCTCCTGTTGCATCCCTCTCCACCCAACAGAAAGTGTGGCGGTCTGATTCCTACCTCCACTGCATCCTTTGTAATGGCTGTCCTATACCGCCCCCCAGGCCCTTACACCCTCTTCCTAGATGAATTTTCAACTTTCATCTCTGAGCTTGTTATGCGCTCAGATAACATTTTAATTGTTGGTGATTTTAACATTCATTCCAATAAAACTCTAGATCCCCTTAATAAGGCTTTTACCGACATCATTGACTCTGTCGGTCTCATTCAAATCGTTGACCAACCCACTCACAGTGGTGGGAACACCCTTGACCTAGTCCTAGCCCGCGGTCTCACTGTGTCAAATTTGACCGTCTCCCCCTATGTTCCTGCTCTCTCAGACCACTACCTCATCAAATTTCAAATTGATCTGACGGTTTCTCGCCCAGACAGTGTAGAATCCTACATGAGCCGTCGTATTAACGCCTCAACTGTCCCAATTCTAGTTAACTGCCTACCAGACACCCTCTCTCCCTTCCTCTCTTACTCTGGCCCCCTTGATCTCTTTACAGACAAACTTAATGCCGCCCTTCGTAGCACCCTCGACATTGTCGCTCCCCTTAAACCTAAAATTAAACGTGCTCCGCAAAAACTAACTCCCTGGTTTACGGAGGAAACGCGCTCCTTTAAAAAGGCTTGTCGCAAACTTGAACATAAATGGCGTTCGACCAAACTCGAAGTATTCCGCCTCGCCTGGAATGATAGTTTACGTAACTACAAAAAGGCACTCTCACTTGCCAAAACCTCTTATTTTTCCAGGCTCATAAATGAAAACAAAAACAACTCAAAGTTTCTGTTTGACACAGTTGCAAAACTTACGCAGAAACAACCAAGTGCCCTAAACCATGCGTTCTCGGCTAACGAATTCATGACATTTTTTACCAAGAAAATTGACCTCATTAGAGATGAAATTGTTGCTTTACTCAACAATCAGAGTCCCTCCCAACCTTTGACGGGCATTCCCCCTGACTTTGATTCCAGTCATACGCTATGCTGCCTTGAAAACGTCTCACTTAGTGCCCTCTCTAAACTGGTTGGCGCGGCTAAACCTTCAACCTGTCTGTTTGACCCTCTCCCAGCAACTCTCATCAAAAAACTCTTCCCAACTCTAGGCCCTGCCCTACTCAATATCTTCAACACCTCTTTGTCTACTGGCGTGGTGCCCCTGGCCTTTAAATCAGCCGTCATTAAACCATTACTTAAAAAACCGAACCTCGACCCTCTAATCTTGAAAAATTACAGACCTATCTCCAATCTCCCATTCCTATCCAAAGTGTTAGAACGGATCGTCGCAACGCAACTTACTGACCATTTATCAAACAATAATCTTAATGAATCATTTCAATCTGGCTTTAGAGCCTTACACTCCACCGAAACGGCGGTTACCAAAGTCACAAATGACTTACTGCTCTCTCTTGACTCAAACCTCACCTCTGTGCTCTTATTACTTGATCTCAGTGCAGCCTTTGACACTATCGATCACTCGATTCTTCTAGGTCGGCTTGAGAACCATGTTGGCATTCGGGGTCTCGCACTAGCTTGGTTTAAATCCTATTTAACTGATAGAACACACTGCGTGGTCTATAATGATTTAACATCTGAGACCCTCCCAGTGCAATGTGGTGTCCCACAAGGCTCTGTCCTGGGCCCTTTGCTATTTTCGATTTACATGCTACCCCTCGGCGATATCATACGCAAATTTGGCATAAACTTTCATTTTTACGCTGATGACACCCAATTATATATACCTATTAAGCCAAATGATTCCTCCCAACTACAAAACCTTGAGGCCTGCTTGCTTGCCGTCAAAAAATGGATGTCGCAAAACTTTCTACTCCTTAATGCAGATAAAACTGAGATGTTAATTGTTGGCCCCCCAAACCACAGAGGCCTGTTTCAGGACATCTCCCTCAACTTTGATACCTGTCATGTATCCCAGAGCTCCACCATAAAAAACCTCGGAGTCATTTTTGATTCCTCCCTCTCATTTAATGCACATATAAAAAACGTCACCAAAATTGCATTCTTCCATCTTCGTAATATCGCAAAAATACGCCCCATTTTAACTCTGGCTGATGCTGAAACCCTGATTCATGCTTTTGTCTCATCACGTCTGGACTACTGTAATGCACTTTTTTCAGGCTTACCTAATTCAAGCATCAAAAATCTTCAACTCGTGCAAAATGCGGCTGCACGGATACTAACTAGAACTAGAAAATTTGATCACATCACACCAGTTTTGTCCGCCCTACATTGGCTTCCTATCCAAGCCCGCTCTGACTTTAAAGTGCTACTCCTCACCTACAAAATTTTAAATGGGCTTGCACCGCTCTATCTATCTGATCTCATCTCCCGATACTCGCCCGCTCGTGCTCTGCGCTCACAAAATGCAGGGCTTCTATCGACCCCTAGGGTTAAAAAGAAATCCGCCGGCCACAGAGCCTTTGTCTACCGCGCTCCCTACCTGTGGAACAAATTACCTGCCGTCATCAGGGGCGCCTGCTCTGTCGAAGCTTTTAAATCCCTGCTTAAGACTCATCTTTTCTCTCTCTCCTTCAACCTACCTTGATCTCACCTGGTCGGGGACTGACCTTTAGATTAATCTGTGTAGTTTAGTTATGGTACAGGGTACTACATGGTACCACTGGGTAGTTTACTATAGGGTAGTTTAGTTAGGGTACAGGGTACTACATGGTACCACAGAGTACTACTTGGTACTGCATGGCATTACAGGGTACTACATGGCTTACACAGCTCTACATGGCACTACAGGGTACTACATGGCACCACAGGGTACTACATGGCACTACAGGGTACTACAGGATACTACGGGGTACTACATGGCACTATGGGGTACTATAGGGTACTACATGGCACTACGGGGTACTACATGGCACTACAGGGTACTACATGTCTGCTCCTTTGCAGCACCACAAACATGGGAACTCTCTAACTCTTCCCCCCCCCCCCCCTCTCCCCCCCCCCCCCTCTCCCTCCCCCTTCTCTCTGAGTACCCGTCTCCTGGCGCTGACCAAGGTGATGGATGCCTCGGGGTCTTGGCCAAGCTTGTAGTGACTGCTCTACATGCACCTCCGAGGCATTGGATCAGTTATTCACCGCCGTCTGTCCGTGGTCCTGTCAACTGATTAACAGACTGTTAACAGATTAACAGTCAACGCGGTTTCATTGCTGGGTTAAGTACTTCTATTCTATTCACATAATACGCTTACTTCATATATCTACTCCATTCACATATATGCCTACCACTTGTATCTATTGCTATGTCCGCCTACTACAATCTCATGAGCTGTCTAACGCCTGTCCCGTCTCCCTGTCTTCCTATGACTTGCTGTCCTGGAGTGTTGACCGGAGTGTTGGACGTCCCGTGACGAAGGCCGGGAGATTGCGACCCCCTCTGCGTGCCCCCCTGTCTTCGGAGGTTTCGTAGTGGTGACCGGAGTGCCGGATGTCCCGCGATGATGTCGGGGAGTTCGCGACCCTCTCTGTGCCACCCCCCCTTCCCCCTGTCTCCGGCTGTCCCTGAGCAACGACCGGAGTGCTGAATGTCCCGTGACTAAGACGGGGAGGACGTGACCCTCTTGCGCCGCCCCTGTGCTTCAAATAGATCCGCTATCAACTCTATCTTTAATTTTTCAAAATGTACAGTTGCTATTGCATGCACTCATCTGTGTTTCACTACACACATGAGTGCATGCTTACCAACTGTCCGTCTGCAACACTACTATCACCGACATCTAAGAAGGGAGATCCCCCCTTGAACGGCCCTTCTAAGGTTTCTCTCCTCCACATTGCCTGTGGAGCTTTTTTCCCTATTGTTAGGTTTTAGTGAGTTTTTCCTTACCTTCGCGTGGGGTATGTCTGGGAGTGCTTGCATTCTTTCATTTATTTGCATTCATCTAAAAAATGTTTGGACCCTATGGTGTTCTTGTTCTGTTCTTGACTTATTGTTATGTTGTCTTCTTGACTTGTTTAAAGAAGACCTGTACGGCCCATGGGGACATTAACGTGTGTTGTCGGGCCCTATAAATAAATTTGATTTGATTTGATTTGATTTAAGATTTGATTCAAAAGAAAAGCAACGATTGGACATTCCTGATTTCATTCTTTGTAACACTTGTCAAGTATGTAACTGTTATCTGTGTCTTTTTTTTT
>NW_028173979.1:0-40000 GCF_963971535.1 Notolepis coatsorum | reverse complement strand
ACCACAACCAACTTACGAGGTTGATTAAAAAGAATTGCTCAATTAAACAATGCAGAAGTGACTTTCATGTCTAAACAGCCACAGGCAGCATGGTGGTACATTGGTTAGCGTCGTTGGCTTACAGCAGGAAGGTCTTGGGGGGGGGGGGCTTTCTGTGTGCAGTCTGCATGGGTTTCCTCTGGGTACTGATCCAGTTCCCGCCCGCACCATAAAAGACGTGCATGCCTGGTGGTACATGCTCCCACCATCGCCCTTGACCAAGGCCTTGGAGCTGGAGCCGTTCCCCAGGCACTGGCCTGTGGCTGCCCACTGCTCTTAAATTGTTACGATGGGTTAAATGCGGACAGATCCCTGGCATATGCAAGAATGTACTTGGCAAATGAAGAGATTCTAATTGTACAATAGACCACGTCAGAGGTGTATTATCGCTTGGGAAGAGTTCATTTACAAAAACCTATAAACGCCATCCTTAAAAAAATAACGAACTGACGGTTGTGAGTTAGTGCTAAGAGACGTAGCCCGTTCTGAACCCTGAGCGAGTTGTTTCCACAAAGCCGTTATTGTCCGTGCATTGAAAGGTCAGAGCCAGATACATCCGTTCACAGCGAATCAGCGCGCAGTAATCAGATCAGGTGACGCAATATGGCTGCTACCCGGAACTGTGCTGTCTGAAAACACAAATCGCAGCGCAACTTTTCAACAAACAGGGTTTTTGTAGCTATGAAGAAATACGCAAAAAATTTAATCTCACCGATTCCACATATTATTTTTACGCACAGTTATTGTTATGTTTGAAGGCTCACAGTGTTCCATTAAAGATTCCAATTGTACACCACAGATACCACAAATTATTCTATGAAAGAGAGACATCGAGAGGTTTTGTTTCAGATTTTTATCATCAATTACTAACGTCCTCGTATGAAACCCTCCACCTAGACTCCGTCTGGAGGAGGGATATACCAGACCTGGAAAAAGATTTTGATTGGCAAGAAGCCTGGGCAAATGTTCGATTTACATGGAGGAACCCGGACCATCAACAAATCAATCTTAACTATATTCACAGGACATACTTGACTCCTATAAGACTGAACAGAATGGGTCTTAAACAAGACTCCAAATGCTCCTTATGTACAAATGGGGACGAGGGGACATTTATGCACATGTACTGGGACTCCCCACCAGTTAAGATATTCTGGAAAGAAGTGACCCAGCAATTATCAAATCTCTTAACTCTGAATATACCTGTACACCCCTCTGTATTACTGCTGAATGATGTTTTTGAGTGTGCAGTACACCCACAGCTAAAGAGATTGGTTTTATCGGGTATCACAGTAGCTAAAAAGCTGATAGCATCACGATGGTTTCAACCGGAAAAAAATTGCCGGAAGGTCTGGATTATTACTGTACTACTATTACTGGACTACTGTAATGCACTTTTTTCAGGCCTACCTAATTCAAGCATCAAAAATCTTCAACTCGTGCAAAATGCGGCTGCACGGATACTAACTAGAACTAGACAATTTGATCACATCACACCAGTTTTGTCCGCCCTACACTGGCTTCCTATCCAAGCCCGATCTGACTTTAAAGTGCTACTCCTCACCTAAAACATTTTAAATGGGCTTGCACCGCTCTATCTATCCGATCTCATCTCCCGATACTCGCCCGCTCGTGCTCTGCGCTCGTGCTCTGCGCTCACAAAATGCAGGGCTTCTATCGATCCCTAGGGTTAAAAAGAAATCCGCCGGCCACAGAGCCTTTGTCTACCGCGCTCCCTACCTGTGGAACAAATTACCTGCCGTCATCAGGTGCGCCTGCTCTGTCGAAGCTTTTAAATCCCTGCTTAAGACTCATCTTTTCTCTCTCTCCTTCAACCTACCCTGATCTCACCTGGTCGGGGACTGACCTTTAGATTAATCTGTCTAGTTTAGTTAGGGTACAGGGTACTACATGGTACTACTGGGTAGTTTACTACAGGGTAGTTTAGTTAGGGTACAGGGTGCTGCATGGTACTACAGGGTACTGCATGGTACTACATGGCACTACAGGGTACTACATGGCTCTACATGGCACTACAGGGTACTACATGGCTCTACATGGTACTACATGGCACTACATGGCACTACATGGCACTACAGGGTACTACATGGTACTACATGGTACTACAGGGCACTACGGGGTACTACATGGCACTACAGGGTACTACAGGGTACTACAGGGTACTACAGGGTATTACATGGCACTACGGGGTACTACATGGCACTACAGGGTACTACATGTCTGCTCTTTTGCAGCACCACAAACATGGGAACTCTCTAACTCTTCCCCCCTCCCCCCTCCCTCCCCCCCCTTCCCTCCCCCCCTCTCCCCCCCCCCCCCTCCCTCCCCCATCTCTCTGAGTGCCCGTCTCCTGGCGCTGACTAAGGTGATGGATGCCTCGGGGTCTTGGCCAAGATTGTAGTGACTGCTCTACATGCACCTCCGAGGCCTTGGATCAGTTATTTACCGTCATCTGTCCGTGGTCCTGTCAACTGATTAACAGTATTAACAGACTGTTAACTCTTTAAATGCCATGCCTGGTTTTCCATTTTACCGCTTGAATGCCACCATCCGCGCCAATGTTAACGTTAATATCGCCTAATCTATGTTTTAAATTATGGCTATGTGTCTAATCTGCCCATCGCATTATCAAAGACTATGTTCCAGACAGTGCTGTGAAGGCAGATTGTTTTTTTATCGCGTCGTTGCCGTTTCAGAGCAGTTAGAAAAGCCCCCGTTTTGATATAAAAAACAACTCATTCTGGAGCATTCTATGAAAATCGTCTTTTAGTGGAATATTCCACAAACGTTGATATTCGTCGGCCTTTTTATGAATCGTTTTCAAATAAACGCTAGATGATCAATATTATACGTGCACGCACGCACATTACGGCCGCGCACGGACAATCGCCTTGTTGATTTCCTCTCGGACTTTTACAGTGAAAACGAAAGAAGAGATTTCACAAAACAGCTTATAACTTCATCAAAATTACTCTGATTATCCTACCACTGATAACATAGAGTCCTTACCTGACATCAGATGGTATCCAACTGGTATATTCCAATTCCTGATCACCATTCGAAAAATCGATACGTGTATGGATCCAACGCGACACAGTGGTTCTCCATGATCCGCGGAGATCTGAGGCTCCAGAATGAACTCTAGTAACCCCGGCTGGATCAGTGAACTGGAAAATGTGGAGTACCCGATTTTTTTCCCCATTCATTTTCATTGAGTCCATTCCAAAATCACTTATGTCATCTGGGAGACGACAGGGGGCGCTTTTTTCCACAGTGATCACCGGCGCAGCTCGGCAATACTCGGGTAGGCTCGGGTGATGCAATAATTTTTCAGATCGCAAAAAAATAAAAAAAAAAAAAAATCCGAGAAATCTCGTGAGTGGCTAGCAACCACCTATAAAAAACACGAGAAATCTCGTGAGTGGCACTGAAAGAGTTAACAGATTAACAGTCAACGCGGTTTCATTGCTGGGTTAAGTACTTCTATTCTATTCACATAATATGCTTACTTCATATATCTACTCCATTCACATATATGCTTACCACTTGTATCTATTTGCTATGTCCGCCCACTACAATCACATGAGCTGTCTAACGCCTGTCCCGTCTCCCTGTCCCCCTATGACTTGCTGTCCTGGAGTGCTGACCGGAGTGTCGGACATCCCGTGATGAGGCCGGGAGGTTGCGACCCCCTCTGCGTGCCCCCCTGTCTCCGGAGGTCTCGTAGTGGTGACCGGAGTGCCGGACGTCCCGCGATGATGTCGGGGAGTTCGCGACCTTCTCTGCGCCGCCCCCTATCTCCCTGTCTCCGGCTGTCCCTGAGCAATGACCGGAGTGTTGAATGTCCCGTGACAAAGACGGGGAGGACGTGACCCTCTTTGCGCCGCCCCTGTGCCTCAAATAGATCCGCTATCAGCTCTATCTTTAATCTTTCAAAATGTTCAGTTGCTATCGCTATTAGCTTTATCTTTAATCTTTCAAAATGTTCAGTTGCTATTGCATGCACTCATCTGTGTTTCACTACACACATGAGTGCATGCTTACCAACTGTCCGTCTGCAACACTACTATCACCAACATCTAAGAAGGGAGATCCCCCCTTGAATGGCCCTTCTAAGGTTTCTCTCCTCCACACTGCCTGTGGAGCTTTTTTCCCTATTGTTAGGTTTTAGTGAGTTTTTCCTTACCTTCGCGTGGGGTATGTGTGGGAGTGCTTGCATTCTTTAATTTAAATTTTTTTTTGCATTCATCTAAAAATGTTTGGAACTTATGGTGTTCTTGTTCTGTTCTTGACTTATTGTTATGTTTTCTTCTTGACTTGTTTAAAGAAGACCTGTACGGCCCATGGGGACATTAACGTGTGTTGTCGGGCCTTATAAATAAATTTGATTTGATTTGATTTGATTACATATCTCGATGTGATTTATCAAGAAATATCTACAGCAAGAATTTTGGGTCTCAATGAATCCAAAATGACAATGTGGTTAGAAGTGGTGGAGAGAATAAAAGCTAGCATATAATGGTAGTGTCTGGTTAGGAGCGAGGGATAATGGATGGATTATCCAATGGGGGGTCCGGGAGGGGGGGTACGAGCTAGAGCATATGTGTGTAGGGTATTAGATAGCAGGTATTAGGGGTATATCCTGTATAAGACATTTAACTAATTGGTGATTTCATTGGATGTGCACGGTTAATTAATGCCTGTATATCTTATCGTGTGTTGTCATGTTTGTTTATATGTTTGTTTAAAAAATTATAAAAAAATAAAATACAAATAATCGCAGCGCAACTTCGGCTCAAAGTGCTCTACGAAACGTTAGTGTGACATGAGTTACGCTACCTCACTGACTATTTGAGTAAAGTCAGTGAGGTACACAGCTACTCCACCAGAGGAAGCTCCACCGACATTGTACCCTTCAAATTTGTATCTTTAATGGGCAAATGTACCTTTTTATATTCTGCAGCAATTTTATGGAACTACCTGAAAGTATAAAGCTACTTGCTTCCACGTTTACCTTCATGACCTCCTTAAAAAAATGGTTCATAATCCTCTGTTTATTTTCTGTCCCCTGTCGGCTATTGGTTTTAAATATTGGAACCCCTAGGCGGCCGGGTAGCACAGCAGACTAAGTGTTTGTCTACCACCGCAGAGACACTGGTATCGAACCCGGCTGTCAGCGGTGCCTCCGGCTTGGCCGGCCGTCATACTGACACAATTGGCGGTGTCAGCGGGAGGGAAGCCGTGGGTAATCTGGTCGTTGTAAACAGCGACTCCTAGAATAGAATAGAATAGATCTTTATTTGTCATTGTTGGTACAACGAAATTTGTTAGGAACATCACCACTGGCATACAACATAAGATATAACATGTGCAAAATAATAATGTCAATAATAATAGTAATATAGTAATAAAGTAATAGAGTATCAATGTCCCAATGTCCCAATATATAACATACCATCATTGTCCCAAGTGCATCTAGTGCTTGTGCAAATACATTTATAAATATAAATATTTCAGTCCAGTGAGTTGATGGAAGGAGGGGGGGGGGGGGCGTTGACTTGCAAAGGATGAAGTATTGTATAGTGCAGCAATGCAAGTCCGGTTCACAGTTATTGTTGTAATATGGGAGTGGGAGTTATGTCACCGGGGGTGGGATGCGGGGGGGGGGCAAGTTGATGTTCGTCGTTGAGCAGCCTGACAGCCCGTGGGTAGAGGCTGTTGGTCAGTCTGCTGGTTCCGGACTGGATGGATCTGTACCTTCGACCAGAGGGCAGCAGTTGAAAGAGATGGTTTGCTGGGTGGTACTGGTCTAGTAAGATGTTATTTATACGCCGTAGGCAGCGGGAGGTAAATACTGTGGAGATATCTGGGAGGCTAGCTCCAGTGATCCTCCTCGCAGCCTTGACCACTCTGTGGAGGGCCTCCTTCTCTGCCCTGGTGCAGCCAGTAAACCACACCAGTAGTCCGTACGTGAGTACACTCTCTACTGCGCAGTGGTAGAAGTTGGCCATCAGTCCCTGTGGGAGTTTAGCCCATTTAAGCTTCCTAAGATAGAAAAGGCGCTGCTGTGCTTTGCCCACAGCAGAGGCAATGCTGACCCCCCAGGACAGGTCATCAGACAGGTCGGTCAGGGCGCCTGCACAGCGAGGGAGGGAACTGGTAAGGGTAGTGTGACCTCCCACGCGTTACACTTCACCAATGAGAGTCCACGCTGTCAGGTGAAAAGAGGCTGCTGGCTGTCTCCTATGTATCGGAGGAAGCATGTGTTAGACTTCAGGGCTCCCTAGACCGACCAGTGGGGGGGGCACATGTGCGCAACGGCCAGGAAGGGGAGGCAATTGCCCAATTGGCATAACGACTAAAATTGGGATGGGAGGAAAATACAGAAAAACAGGAGGAGAAGAAGTGGATAAAAAAAAACATTGGAACCCCTGTAGGGTCATTGTTATTTGGTGAGGTCTCTATTGATGTGAAGTATTGTTTTTGTTTTTATATATTGTATCTTGTTTTATGTTCCCCGCGCACACACGCTCACATATGCACACTTACATTCACTTCACTTCACAAGGACCACAATGGAAACAAGCTCTAGGGCTTTAATGTGTTTTTATCCTTTTGATCAATATTCTTTGTATTGTATTGCACAATCCTTGTTTTATTGCTCCAATAAAGACAATCCAACAATCAATCAATCAATTTATCTCCTTTAGGGCACAGACAAGGAGAGAAAATTTAAAAAAGTACTAACATAGCCAAAACATGGTAGAAAATCTGGTTCATGTTTGGCTCAGAGACACGAACTGTCCCCCTGCCCCCAAACGGCTCTCTACCAACACAGTGCTTTCTCTGCTTGGTTAGCTTACCAGTCGTAGAAGTCCCGTCATTCTGAGTTGTAGAGGGTCATTTCCCACTCTCAGTTCACCTATGATAGGCTCATTAGGACGACACGGAGGAAACCTGAGGTGATTTCATATACTGTAGGGAGATGTGGCTGTATATCCATAGCGTTGGCTCAGTAAGATCAGTAGCCAAAGCCACTACAGAGAGAGAGAGAGAGAGAGAGAGAGAGAGAGAGAGAGAGAGAGAGAGAGAGAGAGAGAGAGAGAGAGAGAGAGAGAGAGAGAGAGAGAGAGAGAGAGGGAGAGAGAGAGAGAGATGGAGAGAGAGAGAGAGAGAGAGAGAGAGAGAGGAGAGAGAGAGAGAGAGAGAGAGAGAGAGAGAGAGAGAGACAGAGAGAGAGGGACTTCCACAAGTCTAACATTAGAATTCCAGATGTTATGCTGCCGTTAGGCCTACCTGGTAACGTTAGCTAGCTTGACATGTCTGACCTGGTAATGTTAGCTAGCTTGACATGTCTGACCTGGTAACGTTAGCTAGCTTGACATGTCTGACCTGGTAATGTTAGCTAGCTTGACATGTCTGACCTGGTAATGTTAGCTAGCTTGACATGTCTGACCTGGTAACGTTAGCTAGCTTGACATGTCTGACCTGGTAACGTTAGCTAGCTTGACATGTCGGACCTGGTAATGTTAGCTAGCTTGACATGTCTGACCTGGTAACATTAGCTAGCTTGACATGTCTGACCTGGTAACGTTAGCTAGCTTGACATGTCTGACCTGGTAACGTTAGCTAGCTTGACATGTCTGACCTGGTAATGTTAGCTAGCTTGACATGTCGGACCTGGTAATGTTAGCTAGCTTGACATGTCTGACCTGGTAATGTTAGCTAGCTTGACATGTCGGACCTGGTAATGTTAGCTAGCTTGACATGTCTGACCTGGTAACGTTAGCTAGCTTGACATGTCGGACCTGGTAATGTTAGCTAGCTTGACATGTCTGACCTGGTAATGTTAGCTAGCTTGACATGTCGGACCTGGTAATGTTAGCTAGCTTGACATGTCTGACCTGGTAACTTTGGTAACTTGACATGTCTGACCTGGTAACGTTAGCTAGCTTGACATGTCTGACCTGGTAATGTTAGCTAGCTTGACATGTCGGACCTGGTAATGTTAGCTAGCTTGACATGTCTGACCTGGTAACGTTAGCTAGCTTGACATGTCTGACCTGGTAATGTTAGCTAGCTTGACATGTCTGACCTGGTGATGTTAGCTAGCTTGACATGTCTGACCTGGTAATGTTAGCTAGCTTGACATGTCTGACCTGGTAATGTTAGCTAGCTTGACATGTCTGACCTGGTAACGTTAGCTAGCTTGACATGTCTGACCTGGTAATGTTAGCTAGCTTGACATGTCTGACCTGGTAATGTTAGCTAGCTTGACATGTCTGACCTGGTAATGTTAGCTAGCTTGACATGTCTGACCTGGTAATGTTAGCTAGCTTGACATGTCTGACCTGGTAATGTTAGCTAGCTTGACATGTCTGACCTGGTAATGTTAGCTAGCTTGACATGTCTGACCTGGTAACGTTAGCTAGCTTGACATGTCTGACCTGGTAATGTTAGCTAGCTTGACATGTCTGACCTGGTAACATTAGCTAGCTTGACATGTCTGACCTGGTAACGTTAGCTAGCTTGACATGTCTGACCTGGTAACGTTAGCTAGCTTGACATGTCTGACCTGGTAACGTTAGCTAGCTTGACATGTCTGACCTGGTAACGTTAGCTAGCTTGACATGTCGGACCTGGTAATGTTAGCTAGCTTGACATGTCTGACCTGGTAACGTTAGCTAGCTTGACATGTCTGACCTGGTAACGTTAGCTAGCTTGACATGTCTGACCTGGTAATGTTAGCTAGCTTGACATGTCGGACCTGGTAACGTTAGCTAGCTTGACATGTCGGACCTGGTAATGTTAGCTAGCTTGACATGTCTGACCTGGTAATGTTAGCTAGCTTGACATGTCTGACCTGGTAATGTTAGCTAGCTTGACATGTCTGACCTGGTAACGTTAGCTAGCTTGACATGTCTGACCTGGTAATGTTAGCTAGCTTGACATGTCGGACCTGGTAATGTTAGCTAGCTTGACATGTCTGACCTGGTAATGTTAGCTAGCTTGACATGTCTGACCTGGTAATGTTAGCTAGCTTGACATGTCTGACCTGGTAACGTTAGCTAGCTTGACATGTCTGACCTGGTAACGTTAGCTAGCTTGACATGTCGGGCCTGGTAACGTTAGCTAGCTTGACATGTCTGACCTGGTAATGTTAGCTAGCTTGACATGTCTGACCTGGTAATGTTAGCTAGCTTGACATGTCTGACATGGTAATGTTAGCTAGCTTGACATGTCTGACCTGGTAATGTTAGCTAGCTTGACATGTCTGACCTGGTAATGTTAGCTAGCTTGACATGTCTGACCTGGTAACGTTAGCTAGCTTGACATGTCGGACCTACATGTCTGACCTGGTAATGTTAGCTAGCTTGACATGTCTGACCTGGTAATGTTAGCTAGCTTGACATGTCTGACCTGGTAACGTTAGCTAGCTTGACATGTGTGACCTGGTAATGTTAGCTAGCTTGACATGTCGGACCTGGTAACGTTAGCTAGCTTGACATGTCTGACCTGGTAACGTTAGCTAGCTTGACATGTCTGACCTGGTAATGTTAGCTAGCTTGACATGTCTGACCTGGTAACGTTAGCTAGCTTGACATGTCTGACCTGGTAACGTTAGCTAGCTTGACATGTCTGACCTGGTAATGTTAGCTAGCTTGACATGTCTGACCTGGTAACGTTAGCTAGCTTGACATGTCTGACCTGGTAACGTTAGCTAGCTTGACATGTCTAACCTGGTAACGTTAGCTAGCTTGACATGTCTGACCTGGTAATGTTAGCTAGCTTGACATGTCTGACCTGGTAACGTTGGCTAGCTTGACATGTCTGACCTGGTAACGTTAGCTAGCTTGACATGTCTGACCTGGTAACGTTAGCTAGCTTGACATGTCGGACCTGGTAACGTTAGCTAGCTTGACATGTCTGACCTGGTAACGTTAGCTAGCTTGACATGTCTGACCTGGTAACGTTGGCTAGCTTGACATGTCTGACCTGGTAATGTTAGCTAGCTTGACATGTCTGACCTGGTAATGTTAGCTAGCTTGACATGTCTGACCTGGTAACGTTAGCTAGCTTGACATGTCGGACCTGGTAACGTTAGCTAGCTTGACATGTGTGACCTGGTAATGTTAGCTAGCTTGACATGTCTGACCTGGTAATGTTAGCTAGCTTGACATGTCTGACCTGGTAACGTTAGCTAGCTTGACATGTCTGACCTGGTAATGTTAGCTAGCTTGACATGTCTGACCTGGTAATGTTAGCTAGCTTGACATGGCTGACCTGGTAATGTTAGCTAGCTTGACATGTCTGACCTGGTAATGTTAGCTAGCTTGACATGTCTGACCTGGTAACGTTAGCTAGCTTGACATGTCTGATCTGCTAACGTTAGCTAGCTTGACATGTCTGACATGTTAATGTTAGCTAGCTTGACATGTCTGACCTGGTAACGTTAGCTAGCTTGACATGTCGGACCTGGTAATGTTAGCTAGCTTGACATGTCTGACCTGGTAATGTTAGCTAGCTTGACATGTCTGACCTGGTAACGTTAGCTAGCTTGACATGTCGGACCTGGTAACGTTAGCTAGCTTGACATGTCTGACCTGGTAATGTTAGCTAGCTTGACATGTCTGACCTGGTAATGTTAGCTAGCTTGACATGTCGGACCTGGTAACGTTAGCTAGCTTGACATGTCTGACCTGGTAATGTTAGCTAGCTTGACATGTCTGACCTGGTAATGTTAGCTAGCTTGACATGTCTGACCTGGTAATGTTAGCTAGCTTGACATGTCGGACCTGGTAATGTTAGCTAGCTTGACATGTCTGACCTGGTAACTTTGGTAACTTGACATGTCTGACCTGGTAACGTTAGCTAGCTTGACATGTCTGACCTGGTAACGTTAGCTAGCTTGACATGTCTGACCTGGTAACGTTAGCTAGCTTGACATGTCTGACCTGGTAACGTTAGCTAGCTTGACATGTCTGACCTGGTAACTTTGGTAACTTGACATGTCTGACCTGGTAATGTTAACTAGCTTGACATGTCTGACCTGGTAACGTTAGCTAGCTTGACATGTCTGACCTGGTAACATTAGCTAGCTTGACATGTCTGACCTGGTAATGTTAGCTAGCTTGACATGTCTGACCTGGTAACGTTAGCTAGCTTGACATGTCTGACCTGGTAATGTTAGCTAGCTTGACATGTCTGACCTGGTAATGTTAGCTAGCTTGACATGTCTGACCTGGTAATGTTAGCTAGCTTGACATGTCTGACCTGGTAATGTTAGCTAGCTTGACATGTCTGACCTGGTAATGTTAGCTAGCTTGACATGTCTGACCTGGTAATGTTAGCTAGCTTGACATGTCTGACCTGGTAATGTTAGCTAGCTTGACATGTCTGACCTGGTAACATTAGCTAGCTTGACATGTCTGACCTGGTAACGTTAGCTAGCTTGACATGTCTGACCTGGTAATGTTAGCTAGCTTGACATGTCTGACCTGATAATGTTAGCTAGCTTGACATGTCTGACCTGGTAACGTTAGCTAGCTTGACATGTCTGACCTGGTAACTTTGGTAACTTGACATGTCTGACCTGGTAATGTTAGCTAGCTTGACATGTCTGACCTGGTAACGTTAGCTAGCTTGACATGTCTGACCTGGTAATGTTAGCTAGCTTGACATGTCTGACCTGGTAATGTTAACTAGCTTGACATGTCTGACCTGGTAACGTTAGCTAGCTTGACATGTCTGACCTGGTGATGTTAGCTAGCTTGACATGTCTGACCTGGTAACGTTAGCTAGCTTGACATGTCTGACCTGGTAATGTTAGCTAGCTTGACATGTCTGACCTGGTAACGTTAGCTAGCTTGACATGTCTGACCTGGTAATGTTAGCTAGCTTGATATGTCTGACCTGGTAATGTTAGCTAGCTTGACATGTCTGACCTGGTAATGTTAGCTAGCTTGACATGTCTGACCTGGTAATGTTAGCTAGCTTGACATGTCTGACCTGGTAACGTTAGCTAGCTTGACATGTCTGACCTGGTAATGTTAGCTAGCTTGACATGTCTGACCTGGTAATGTTAGCTAGCTTGACATGTCTGACCTGGTGATGTTAGCTAGCTTGACATGTCTGACCTGGTAATGTTAGCTAGCTTGACATGTCTGACCTGGTAACGTTAGCTAGCTTGACATGTCTGACCTGGTAATGTTAGCTAGCTTGACATGTCGGACCTGGTAATGTTAGCTAGCTTGACATGTCTGACCTGGTAACGTTAGCTAGCTTGACATGTCTGACCTGGTAACGTTAGCTAGCTTGACATGTCTGACCTGGTAACGTTAGCTAGCTTGACATGTCTGACCTGGTAATGTTAGCTAGCTTGACATGTCTGACCTGGTAATGTTAGCTAGCTTGACATGTCTGACCTGGTAATGTTAGCTAGCTTGACATGTCTGACCTGGTAACGTTAGCTAGCTTGACATGTCTGACCTGGTAATGTTAGCTAGCTTGACATGTCTGACCTGGTAACGTTAGCTAGCTTGACATGTCTGACCTGGTAATGTTAGCTAGCTTGACATGTCTGACCTGGTAATGTTAGCTAGCTTGACATGTCTGACCTGGTAATGTTAGCTAGCTTGACATGTCTGACCTGGTAACGTTAGCTAGCTTGACATGTCTGACCTGGTAATGTTAGCTAGCTTGACATGTCTGACCTGGTAATGTTAGCTAGCTTGACATGTCTGACCTGGTAATGTTAGCTAGCTTGACATGTCTGACCTGGTAACGTTAGCTAGCTTGACATGTCTGACCTGGTAACTTTGGTAACTTGACATGTCTGACCTGGTAATGTTAGCTAGCTTGACATGTCTGACCTGGTAACGTTAGCTAGCTTGACATGTCTGACCTGGTAACGTTAGCTAGCTTGACATGTCTGACCTGGTAACGTTAGCTAGCTTGACATGTCTGACCTGGTAATGTTAACTAGCTTGACATGTCTGACCTGGTAACGTTAGCTAGCTTGACATGTCTGACCTGGTAATGTTAGCTAGCTTGACATGTCTGACCTGGTAATGTTAGCTAGCTTGACATGTCGGACCTGGTAACGTTAGCTAGCTTGACATGTCTGACCTGGTAATGTTAGCTAGCTTGACATGTCTGACCTGGTAATGTTAGCTAGCTTGACATGTCTGACCTGGTAATGTTAGCTAGCTTGACATGTCTGACCTGGTAATGTTAGCTAGCTTGACATGTCTGACCTGGTAATGTTAGCTAGCTTGACATGTCTGACCTGGTAATGTTAGCTAGCTTGACATGTCTGACCTGGTAATGTTAGCTAGCTTGACATGTCTGACCTGGTAACGTTAGCTAGCTTGACATGTCTGACCTGGTAATGTTAGCTAGCTTGACATGTCTGACCTGGTAACGTTAGCTAGCTTGACATGTCTGACCTGGTAATGTTAGCTAGCTTGACATGTCTGACCTGGTAACTTTGGTAACTTGACATGTTTGACCTGGTAATGTTAACTAGCTTGACATGTCTGACCTGGTAACGTTAGCTAGCTTGACATGTCTGACCTGGTAACATTAGCTAGCTTGACATGTCTGACCTGGTAATGTTAGCTAGCTTGACATGTCTGACCTGGTAATGTTAGCTAGCTTGACATGTCTGACCTGGTAATGTTAGCTAGCTTGACATGTCTGACCTGGTAATGTTAGCTAGCTTGACATGTCTGACCTGGTAATGTTAGCTAGCTTGACATGTCTGACCTGGTAATGTTAGCTAGCTTGACATGTCTGACCTGGTAATGTTAGCTAGCTTGACATGTCTGACCTGGTAATGTTAGCTAGCTTGACATGTCTGACCTGGTAATGTTAGCTAGCTTGACATGTCTGACCTGGTAATGTTAGCTAGCTTGACATGTCTGACCTGGTAATGTTAGCTAGCTTGACATGTCTGACCTGGTAATGTTAGCTAGCTTGACATGTCTGACCTGGTAATGTTAGCTAGCTTGACATGTCTGACCTGGTAACGTTAGCTAGCTTGACATGTCTGGCCTGGTAATGTTAGCTAGCTTGACATGTCTGACCTGGTAATGTTAGCTAGCTTGACATGTCTGACCTGGTAATGTTAGCTAGCTTGACATGTCTGACCTGGTAATGTTAGCTAGCTTGACATGTCTGACCTGGTAATGTTAGCTAGCTTGACATGTCTGACCTGGTAATGTTAGCTAGCTTGACATGTCTGACCTGGTAACGTTAGCTAGCTTGACATGTCTGACCTGGTAACGTTAGCTAGCTTGACATGTCGGACCTGGTAACGTTAGCTAGCTTGACATGTCTGACCTGGTAACTTTGGTAACTTGACATGTCTGACCGACTGTTCTGGGGTAATAACTAATCTCCTGACGATATCTCTACATGGTATTCTTCTCACACCTTCCCTCTCTTTCGTGGGGCGCTTTGCCAGTTCAGGTCCTTCATAGTCTGTCCCGATCAAATGTTGAATCTATAGCATTCATTAGTTGATGAGCGCTGATCACTCAATAACCTTTTATTACTGTATATTCCCTGAAAAAACCTTTTATATAAACCCTTGAATTGAACTTTGAACTTTTTAAAGCACACCACTTTCGCTGCTACTATAGCCTTGAATGATCCGGTGCGACCAGCTTTGGTCAACCTTCTGGCGATACCAGAGAGACAGCATGCCTATATTTCTGCATCAATGGGAACCAAATACACAGGCAACCTCGACCAGCAAGAAACCAGGAATCTGCTCTCCAGAAAGTACTGCGTGCATGTGGGGGAAACGAAGGTGTAAGACAGAATAAGGAAACATGGGAAACGTATTGGAAACACAGAGACAGTACCAGCAGGCACCGCCATTACACATGACTGCTTTAACTCCAGCCTAAATTTGATTTAAAAACAAAATGTCAACACAATTTATCATATATTTTGAAGAGTATATTGCTTACTTTTAAGGCCAAGAGCTCCATATTTTTCAGGATTACTTCCGGTTTTTCTACCTGCGGTGGAGATCATCTGAAGCTGCAGTTATGGCCTTTGTGGTGACCAGGCTCTGTATCTACTACATTATTATATTTATATGGTTATATAGACTTTGTGGTGACCAGGCTGTATCTTCTACATTATTATATTTATATGGTTATATAGACTTTGTGGTGACCAGGCTCTGTATTTTCTACATTATTATATTTATATGGTTATATAGACTTTGTGGTGACCAGGCTGTATCTTCTACATTATTATATTTATATGGTTATATAGACTTTGTGGTGACCAGGCTCTGTATCTTCTACATTATTATATTTATATGGTTATATAGACTTTGTGGTGACCAGGCTGTATCTTCTACATTATTATATTTATATGGTTATATAGACTTTGTGGTGACCAGGCTCTGTATCTTCTACATTATTATATTTATATGGTTATATAGACTTTGTGGTGACCAGGCTCTGTATCTTCTACATTATTATATTTATATGGTTATATAGACTTTGTGGTGACCAGGCTGTATCTTCTACATTATTATATTTATATGGTTATATAGACTTTGTGGTGACCAGGCTCTGTATCTACTACATTATTATATTATTTATATGGTTATGGACTTATAGACCAGTCTCTACTACAGTTGTTTGGGACTTCATTACAGTGACTGTGTGCTGGGGGGCTGTCGACAGGCCACTACAGGGACCCCTGGGGCATTTGAATTGCGAGGGGAAACCTTGAATGACAATAATTGTACACTGCTTGTTATTTTGCCACGAGTATTAATAGTTAATGTTGGTGATACATTTCACTGGCCTACTGGTACAGCACACAGTAGGTCTACATCGTCATGCTTTTTCCTATAGCTTGTAAATCGCCTATTAGTAGCCTGGTGTTGGTTTGGTTGAGGAACGGAGTGTTTTTGCAATGTGGCTCCTGAGTTGGCTAAGTCTGAGTACCACTGAGTACTGTACTCATCTATTATGCGTAAGTGGTGGTATTAAGCGCTGGTGTATTTGTACAGTGTGTGCTCGGATGGGGCGGGGGTGGAGGGATCTCCAGGGCACTGAAGAGGGCAAGGAAGATCATGGCCGACCCCTCCCACCCCGGTCACAGCCTC
The DNA here is from genome assembly GCF_963971535.1 of Notolepis coatsorum. NCBI lineage: Eukaryota > Metazoa > Chordata > Actinopteri > Aulopiformes > Paralepididae > Notolepis > Notolepis coatsorum. Next base: position 23,802 of record NW_028173979.1, on the reverse strand, counting down.
TTCACCCTGCTCCCCTCTGGGAGAAGGCTGAGGATCCCAAAGTGTGAAAGCTCGTCAGAGACTGACCTTCTTCCCCTCAGCCGCCAGGCTGATCAATGCCTCAGGTCCCCGTCCCCGTCCCCGTCCCCCCCCCCTGCGCCCCCAAGTGACACTGGCACAATGACACTGCACTGGTCTTTACTGGAACTCTGCACTTTACACTTTATATATATATGTATATAAAAAAAAGTATGAAAAATGCATACACTGTAATGCTGCAACAATTACCAATGTGTTTTACACAAATGGCTTAATAAAGGAATCTGAATCTGAATCTGAAATTATCCCTTATTTATACCAGTTAGCTTAGATCTCACATTGTCATGTATTATCCCTTACTTATACCAGTTAGCTTAGATCTCACATTGTCATGTATTATCCCTTACTTATACCAGTTAGCTTAGATCTCACATTGTCATGTATTATCCCTTACTTATACCAGTTAGCTTAGATCTCACATTGTCATGTATTATCCCTTATTTATACCAGTTAGCTTAGATCTCACATTGTCATGTATTATCCCTTATTTATACCAGTTAGCTTAGATCTCACATTGTCATGTATTATCCCTTATTTATACCAGTTAGCTTAGATCTCACATTGTCATGTATTATCCCTTACTTATACCAGTTAGCTTAGATCTCACATTGTCATGTATTATCCCTTATTTATACCAGTTAGCTTAGATCTCACATTGTCATGTATTATCCCTTATTTATACCAGTTAGCTTAGATCTCACATTGTCATTAGGGATGTCCGATATTATCGGCCGATATCGGCATTCAAATGTGATATCGGAAAATATCGGTATCGGTTTTAAATTTTTTTTCTATAACCTTTATTTACCCAGGCAAGCAAGTAAGAACAAATTCTAATTTTATTTATTGTCAAAAGTATGCATAATGTTGTGTTAATTCCACAACAAGAGATATGTAATGTTAATTACCTGAAATTATTCAATTTTTGGGGGGGGGGGGGGGGGGGGGGGGGGGGGGGGACCCTGCATATATCGGTATCGGTTGATATCGGTTGATATCGGTATCGGAAATTAAGAGTTGGACAATATCGGTATATCGGTATCGGTAAAAAAGCCAATATCGAGCATCCCTAATTGTCATGTATTATCCCTTATTTATACCAGTTAGCTTAGATCTCACATTGCCAGTTAGCTTAGATCTCACATTGCCAGTTAGCTTAGATCTCACATTGCCAGTTAGCTTAGATCTCACATTGCCAGTTAGCTTAGATCTCACATTGCCAGTTAGCTTAGGTATTAGTATTTGTTACCTCCACCAAGATGGTGGTGGTTATGTAATCGGTCCCAACTGTTTGTGTGTGTGAGTCTGAACAAGATATCTCAAAGGGTAATGGCTGGATTGCCATTGCATTTTCTGTGTGCATTCATGATCCCAAAGAGAAAGAAACCCATTGATTTCTGTGACCCCCTGACCTTTCATCTAGCGCCACCCTCAGGCCAAACATTTATTATGAGTGCATCTCCTCACCCATTTGCTGTGAACATTCCTGGGCCCTCATTCATCAACGTGTTCTACGCACAGATCTGTGCTTACCCTGTGCGTACGATCATTTCTAAGCAAAGAGTGGGATTCATCAACTTCAACTTGAACTTGACTTCGTGCTTACATCTACGCACAGTTCAGACCTGGCGTACCTAGCGCCCAGTGGTAGAATATATTATTACAACAAGGAAATGAGCTTCTGTGCATAATAACACTGGCATGTTCTGTACGAACCGTAGTTCATTATAGTTCATTGTAAAATAGCAACAGTAGTGTAATTATGGTCAAAACCCTATAAATAGCATTTGGAATAATAGATCTTTCTCTCAGAATGAATGCAGCATGGTTTATATAGCGTTATCGGAATATACGGGGTGTAGGCTACTGACTGACTGCGCTCCGCGTAGCTTGATTGATTGATTGATTGAAAAGTTTATTAACAGATTGCAGAATGGGTACAGTACAGTACAGCTCAGTACATACAATTGTTAATTGGGGATGCAGACCAACTTTCGTCCTGTTTACATCAGGGTCCCCCATTTTCAATTCATCATAAATCATAAAGCTCAACTCGTTATTATTTTGCGCACAGACCGCCGAAACACGGGAACGTTTTGATTATATTTAAAAGGCTTTACGTTAAACGAAACAAGTGGAATTTCGAAGCTGTAAGCAGAATAAGTCATATGAATATAGTGTTCTTCCCCCTTTTTACTGTACAAGAAAGAATAGAAAACGCATTGCAATGACACCATGCAGATAGTGGACAGACTATATGATGGGATTCAAGTTCGCGTTTTTGTTGATCATAGGCATGCTGTCAGAGTATGATATCTTAATCAAACATTCTAGAACATTTGTCGTCACAGATCATGTCCTAATGGAACATAGGCTATGGCATGGATCGTGATATTGTGTGGACTGTTATTATTACTGTACACCGGTACCACCCATTGTGACAACAGCCTTGTGAGTCCCGCACACAAACATGATGGAATTCAAGTTCATGTATTGAAAGGCAGGCTATCATACATGCAGTGAGATTCATTGTTCTTGTATATGCTCTCGTATTATATTGTTTATATAGGCTACCCAATACTGACATCAAAATAGATTGTAGTATGCCTCTAGAAATCATATGCAGCAGGTAGAAAATTGACGGGAGATCCATCGCGATTTGGAATAGAATTGAGGAGAACTTTAATCTGTGGGTATTAATCAAACAACACGGGAAAAGGCAGTCATATTCCAGCACGGTCTTTATTAGCCGACAACAAAATAGATGCCTCTAAAAATCATATAGCCAATCGAACACAACTAATAAAGGCATTCATATTACAGCACGGTTATAATGACACACAACCAACGCCAAACAGTGGTCAACGAACGGTCTTTATTAGTATTTTGAGCTGTCCAGGCAGAATTGCAGCAATGGTCTTAGGGAGCCGTTGATATCTGACATCACCGTTTACAAGTCCGCCTTTTATTTATCCCATAAATCATAATACGCGATAGTGTCTTCTTGGTTCGACAGCAGTGAACAATCTTCGTGGAGTTTCTCAGAGTCCCGCTCGGGTCAGTCCATTATTTCACATCCCATGGGGGGTGTTTCCTCATTTTCATGACCATATATGGATAATCATGCACGAGCATTGACGGTAGAACAAAGTGGTATTCATCAACACAGAGGAGCATAGAGCCTGCTTACGCACCGTGTGATGAATCCCGACTTCCCTGTGCGTACACTAGTTCTACATTCCGTGCTTACGTGTGGAAATAAAAATGTTCTACGCACACTATTGATGAATGAGGGCCCTGGACCCTACTGGAGGACACCAAACCTTTCATGTCCATGTGAGTGCATCTCCTGACCCGTTAGTCATATAGTCACACAGTTTGCTGTAGCCTATTATATGCACCACCCCTAGAGGGAGCACCCCGTCGATTTAGGTGACTCTATATGGTAAATGGTGCATTTATATAACAGCTTTTATCCAAATCGCTTTACAATTTGTTCCTCACATTTTATCCATTCACTCACCCATTCACACACCGACGGTGGAGGCAGCCATGCAAGGTGCCAACCTGCACATCGGGAGCAATTAGGGGTTAAGTGTCTTGCTCAAGGACTCTTCGACACGCTGCCCGGGAGGAGCGGGAATCGAACCGGGAACCAGGCGACTGCAGTACCTCCTGAGCCACTGTTGTGATATTTCCTCTAGCACAACCATATGGATCTGTTGATACTAGCAATATCGGCAACGCTTTCTGTCATTTGTCGAGTAAAATGTTCCATGTGACATGAGCAGCAGAGAGAGGAGAGTGTTAGGTCTCACAGAGGAGTGCATTCTTCTAGTTAATATAATAATAATAATAATAATAATAATAATAATAATAATAATAATAATAATAATAATAATAATAATAATAATAATAATAATAATAATAATAATAATAATAATAATAATAATAATAATAATAATAATAATAATATATAGCACATTTTAAAAACAATGTTTACAAAGTGCTTTACACAAAAATGTAAAAAAAAAACTAAAATATTAATAAAAAACTGAAGTCACCTTAACCATAAGCAGCAGTAAAAAGATGTGTTTTAATTACATTTTTAACCCTTTCACTACCACACTACAGATGGTTAAACGTCTGTAATGTGGTAGTGAAAGGGTTAACCTTTTGTAGTGTGGTAGTGTATTGTCACAGTGAAAGGGTTAACCTGCTGTATTGTCACAGTGAAAGGGTTAACCATTTGGTAGTGTGGTAGTGAAAGGGTTAAGACTACGGTACTCACAGTGGCGGTGGCCCTAAGGCTTTCATGGAGTGAAACATAATAATTATATTAATAATATAATTGTACTGGAGGTTGTGCTACACCAAGACGTTACGGTAGTTTGTGCGTTATTCCACGCTAAACATCGGCCCTTTCCAAAATAATCCAGTCTTTTTTCATAGATCGCGAGATATGACGCGTTATATGCATTATGCCCCAAATCGTTCGGGTTGCTCTCCTGAAACCCCAAATACTTCCAAATCAAAGGTATATACATATGTGTCTTCACAAAATCATCGCTTTAACTCGAAACTGCGATCGTTACCAAAAGCATGTTTTAGGTCCGGTAAAATACGACACTGTAATCGGTATAGAAGCATGTTTTCGGTTTAAAAAAAAAATACCAGCAGGTTACCTAAGATAGACCTTACCTCAGTCAGAAGGTACTCGAAGTGAGATTTGTACTTTGTACTTTGTAGGTCTGCATTTTAAATGTAAGGAGTAAAAATTATGTTTTTTTTTCTTCTGAAATGTAATTGAGTAAAAGTACAAAGTATACAAACCTAATAATACTAGAGTAAAGTACAAATCCCCAAAAACAGTACATAAGTATTGTAACGAAGTACAATTACTCAAGTACTTTACACCCCTGGTCCCTCTCATATAGTGTTGCTGAATCCATTGTGAGGACATGCCCTGATATCTGCTCCATCGTGGCAGTCAAGATTCTGGCTCGGGTGAGACATGTTCAACTCAGGGGAACACTATCACACAGCGCCAGGCAGGGGCGGACCTTCCTACAGGCGATATAGGCGGTCGCCTAGTGTTACAAAGGATCAGATTGAACCGAATGTATATATTTGTTGATTGGTATGTGTTGCATAGTATTTGTATGTCGTTTTGATATCCCTTGTGTGTTCCTTGTACATATACACGGAATGTCCCTTTAGCCTAGTACAGACCATGGTATTTCGTTCTCCTATTGGACAGCGGTCCACAGGCGCCAGGGCCATGCCTCCAGAGTCAGGTTCAAAGCCACCGTCAAGACATGTCTGTACATGCCCGGCCTTGCCCAAGAATACGAGACAGAAATGAGGTTGGCACTAGATTGATCGCCGTGCATATAAATATAGCGCAGGTGAATACAGAAGCACTTAGTCAGAAACTTAGGAACTAAAGTTGAAGCCTCACCCCACGATACTCCGTGCGGTGAAGTATGGCCTGTTTGGCCCCAAATAGAGCATTGAGACCGCGTGCGAATTAATAACTGAATTGTCAGAGTTTGGCGCTGTACCGTCGAGTGCGACATATTTCTATTAAGTCAGTAATAGTCTATTTGTGTATAGTGTATCGTGCGGCTAAAGTTCTACAGTGACCAGCATCACCAACGCTTCCTCGTACCAGCTAGAGTGCTTATCCAGGCTGGGCTGCTTTCATAGCGCTTTCACCCGAGGAGACCTAGACGAGGACCGTGTGGACATGTACACTGGATTAATCTACCCGACGACTGCATAGCCATTTACGGCTGGATTATATTTGTTTTGGTCCTGTGATTTATGGAGCGGAGAATCGCCGACGCCTACACGTGTGTGGGATTTACCCTGTGAGGAGCCACGTCGAGTCTGCGCCTCAGAGAGCCTGAGGCAGGCTAGCTTTCTTCACTGTGGAGCTACAGTCTACGGAGAACAGCTGTATTCGTCTGTGGATCAAGAGACTATTGCACCGTCTCCTGTACTTGGAGTCTCCTTAGTCATCGTTGACCAGACTCTCTACTACCGACAGATCCTCTACCCCTGCTGGCTTACTACCGGGGGGACCCTTCAGTATCTCCCGCTATATATTACCAGTGCACCATAGATATAATTCCCTAAGATTCAGGTCGTATAATTACCTCCTGCGTAACCAGAGAATGGACATTCATTATTGATTTGCCTACGCACATTCCTTTGCCTTACAAGTGCATTCAAAGTATAATAGAGAAGTATATTATGTACCTTTTGCTGCAATAAATACTTAATTATAACTTTGTGTGGAACCGATTTATTGTGGGAAGTGTTCATCATATTTATATATCATGTACTGTATGGCCAGTAATTAAAGTACATAAAGCGGTAGTGGTTTAATGATACCATACTTATCAATACAGTCAGGGAATTGTACCCCTCAGTTACAATTGGTCCTTCGAGCCGGAGGGTAACTAGCGTAATATTAATATAGTGGTATTAATATTGACATGGCCTATGATGAACACTCCACAAAACGGTTCTCCTAAAGTAGATCGCCCGCAGCATAGACGGCAGACACCTCAGTACTTAGAGGATTACGTTGCCAATATACTACCTAGCTTTCTACAGACGGTAAACACGGAAAAAGTAGATAGTAAAATTATGTCCGACCCTATCGACCAGGCTACCCCGCCAATAGAGGCCCTAGTGGGTTCTAACGTAACTGACCAAGCTCACGGTGGAGACCAGGAGGGACCTGACATGACTTTACCCCCCGCCAAGACCGAAGAAGTAGTCCCCGGAGAGCTCCAGGATAAAGACAGCCCTCCAGGGATGGAACTCTACCCGCTACAAGAAGAGGAGAGCACCCCGGAGATGGATTTCCAGGACTCGCCACAGGAGAACAGATCTCCAACGAGTACTGCCAGGAACGGATCACCTCAACCAGCGTCTTCCCCCAGCGAGGCGGACAAGATGCTGGCACAGGCATTCCTCGCCAGCCTAGCAGCCTCAACAGAGAGCGATCGACTCCAAGCACAGACGCTTAGTGAGCGCGAACATTCTTCCATGGAAAGAGAACGCCTTCAAGCGCAGCAACGGAGCGACGAAGATCGTATACGTCTAGAGATTAGACGCCTTCAGACGGAAGAGAATATGGGAAGGGACCGGGCCGAAGCCCAGCGCGCCGCCGCCGAAGCCCAGCGCACCGCTGCCGGTGCCCAAAGAGAAGCAGAGCGCGACCTCGCTCTCACCAAGCGCGAAGCCGAGCGCGACCGATTACAAGCGCAGATAATGGAGCAGCTGATCACCAGGGCAACACCCCCTCCCTCCGCACGGGGTTCCAGGGCCTCGTCAAGACAGGGGTCAAGGGCACCCTCCCCTACCCGATCAAGCGACCCTGAGCCCGACCACCAGAGAGAGCCTATACCCCCCTCCGAACTCCTTCCCCGACCGGTCCAAGCGAGACCCAGCTACAAGGAAGAAACGGTCTACACCGCGGAGAGGCTAAATAGACGACTACAGGATCTAGAGGACCTGCCAGAGGAAGAAGAAGAGGGAGAGGAGGAGAGTCAAGCCCGACAGCAGCACAGTACTCCACAGGACCAGGAGGTCCAGTACAGCCCAGGCTCTACCCCCGCGGCTCTGCGCTACAGACCCCCGACTCAATTCACGGGTGAGCTTGACGCACGACCAGCCCCGAGGAACAGCACCCGGATACGCGGGCCTTGGTACCCAGCAGGCACCAGCCCACCAAGAGGCGTAAGAGGAGACTTGCCTAGGAGGCCTCTCTTCCAACGCTCACCGATGTGCCAGCCATCCATGGCATCATACATTGGCACACCGACGTTACCGGACTTCACCCACGAGAACAGAGCACAGTACACGGAGCTACGAATGTGCTTAGAGACAATGATGTCCGATGTAGCTGATGAACCGTACAAATATGCTATCCTATTGAAGCACCTCAAGGTGCCCCGAGCGCACAATATAGCGCTGGCCTATGCCACCTCTACTACCCCATACACCGCGGCTCAAGCAGCACTCGACCAAAGATATGGACGCATATGGGACTACGTAATACAAGAGATAAGGCATATTGACCGCCTACCCCCAGCCACAGACAATCGCTCACTAGATGACCTGTCTATCAAGGTACAATCCCTGGTAGGGATGCTGGGGGCGCAAAGAGAAAAGGGTTTGCACGAACTGTACGCAAACTCTAATGTCGAGAGGATTTTAGAGAAGCTTCCGCCCGCCCGACAAGAGCGCTTCAGGCGGCAAAGAGACCACCGTGATCCTAACGGTCCCGAGCCATCCCTCCTAGACCTAGCCGACTTCCTGGCGAGAGAAGTCAACAGCCTACGGTTGGATACGTTCATGCGGAGCACCCCAAGCTCCAGAGAGGGACCTAGGAGAGCAAACGATGGCCGAAGATTGGTGACCGTCATGCACCAATCAGAATCAGTACCGAGCAGCAAGAACCACAGTACCCCCTCGATGAAAGAGAAGTGGAAGATGGTGTGCCCGTACTGCGAAAAGGAACACTGGTTGTCACAATGTGACACGTTCAAGAAGATGACCGCCGACGAGGTGAGTCAATGGATAAAGTCCAACCGACGCTGTTACCGATGTGCGCGCAGTCACATGGCAGCCGATTGCCGCTTAAAGAAGAGGTGTAGTCGGTGTGACGGAGCCCACCTAGATGTCCTACACGACAGTAACAGAAGAAAGCCTGCACCCTCAAGCAGCACAAAGGCAAGTGTTATGTACATTGACCCCGCCAGCAGCGGGGGCGCCCGGGTGCTCTTAAAGGTGGTCCGCGTAACACTGAGTTACCAAGACAAGGTCATGGACACTTACGCCGTCCTTGACGACGGGTCAGAGAAGACCCTTCTCCTCGCGTCTGCTGCGGCCCAGATGGGGCTGCGGGGGAGCGAAAACCAGATGACAATTCGGACAATAAGAAGAGATCTAAAGACGATAAAGGGCGAGAATGTCTCCTTCACTATCGCAGCAAGCGGGCAGCCAGAGAGACGGTATAGGATTACTAACGCTTTCACCAGCCAAGAAATAGGCCTGTCGCAGTACACCTACCCCATCGCCAAGCTGATGGATAAATATGTGCACCTGCGTCAACTACCTATACCGCTCATAGACGGTGCCACCCCGACCCTGCTGATAGGCTCCGACCATGCAGACCTCATCGTCCCGATTGACCGGGTCCACACAGGGCCCAGAGGCTGTCCTGCAGCAGTCGAGACCCGCCTAGGATGGACACTACAAGGCCCCCTCGCTAAGTCTCTTAACCGAACAGCAGCCACTAGCTGCCTCCACTCCAGAGTGACAGAAGAAGACACCACCCTCCTACAGCATGTCGAGAGGCTATGGACACTAGAGACAATGCCCTTTAAGAACGGAAAGAAAGACATTAGTTCCAAGGAAGACATTTACGCTATAGCCCTCCTCGAGCAGGGGACAAAGAGAGTCAAAGTCAACGGAGTGATGAGATACGCAACTCCACTCCTGAGGCGAGAGGGTATGCCTACCTTCCACGCCCCAAAAGAAGCGACGGAGCGGTATCTATTGAACACAGAGCGGCGCCTAGCCAGAGACCCCGCTCAAGAGACGGTGTACCGCGCTGAGATTAACAAGCTAATCACAGCGGGACACATAAAGAAAATTGACATTAAAGAGGCCGATCAGACGACCGAATCATGGTACGTGCCGCACCACAAAGTCCACCACAACGGCAAGGATCGTATTGTGTTCAACTGCAGCTACCAGATCGGATCACAAAATCTGAATAAAGAGCTCTTGCCCGGCCCAACACTCGGCCCCTCTCTACTAGGCGTGTTACTACGTTTCCGCCAAGACAAGGTGGCCATCAGCGGCGACATCAAAGGGATGTTCCTGCAGGTGAGACTAGTGGAGGAGGACAAGCCCCTGCTGCGGTTCCTATGGAGAGAGAGGATCGGGGATGAGCAACCAGCCATCTATCAATGGGAAGTCCTCCCTTTCGGAACCACATGCAGCCCATGCTGTGCTACGTTTGCACTGCAAAAACACGTCGCAGAGGACCCAGCAGCTGATGAAGAGGTCCGACAAAGTGTAGGAAACAGTTTCTACGTGGACAACTGTCTGCAAAGCGTCTCGACGCCAGAAGAAGCCGAGGCCCTTCTACTCAAGCTCCGCGCCTCCCTGATCAAAGGCGGCTTTGATCTCAGGCAGTGGGCCAGCAGCGACCCGCAAGTATTGCGCAGCCTCTCCCCCGAGGACAAGGCAGCAAGCAGCGAGACCTGGATGGCGACCATCCCAGGAGAAGCCCAAGAAATGACATTAGGACTAGTCTGGCGCTTCAAAACAGACTCGCTCCATTATAAACACACACCCCTGACCAAGGAGCAGGGAAGGTCGACTGCACTACCGACCACCAGACAGAGTGTATACAGAACACTCGCCAGACAATATGACCCGTTGGGATGTATTCTACCTTACACCACCAGGGCAAAGATGATTGTAAGAGCGTTATGGGACAAGGACCAGGGCTGGGACGACCCCATACCCGAACACCTTGCATCCACATGGAGAGAGTGGGAGACGGAACTCAGCTCACTCCCAGGTGTCAACATACGCCGCAGCTACTTCCCACCCACAGTGAGGCCGGAGACGTGCCAGATGGACCTGCACGTCTTCAGCGACGCCTCCGAAGTAGCCTACGGTTCGGTGGCCTACTTGCGTGCCCGAGAGGAGGGAGGAGAAATACATACTGTTTTCATCCTGGCTCGCTCAAGAATAGCCCCACGAAAGCAACAATCTATCCCGCGTCTAGAGCTCTGCGCAGCCCTAGCAGGAGCGCAACTCGCCACGTTAATCCAACGTGAACTCACCATTCCGGTGCAAAGAACAATCTTGTGGTCAGACTCCACGACAGTACTCACATGGATCCGGTCTGATTCGTGCAGATACAAGGTCTTCGTGGGAGTCAGAGTCACAGAGATTCAAGATTTAACAGAAGTAGCAAGCTGGAGGTATGTGGACACAAAACACAACCCAGCTGACGTCATCACCCGGGGAATGTCCCTGGATGACCTCACCCGTCACAACCTATACAGTGACGGGCCAGAGTTCCTCAAGCTCCCGGAAGAAGAGTGGCCTACACCCACCCCACGGGAGGCGAGTAAAGAGGAGGCCGAAAACAAGAAATCTATGTTCTGTGGATTGAACACACTCGTCTCCACAGACCCCGACATAGACGATTGCCTCACCCTAGAGAGTGCGCAGCTAAAGACATTCCTGTGGCACCAGCCAGAGGTTCAGCTCACTACTGACATTACTGCAGCTGACTACGAAGAAGCAGAACTTCTTCTACTACAACGAGCCCAGAGAGACTCGTTTCCCGATGAGCTAGACTGTCTACAGGGAGCAAAGCCCGTCCCATCAGACAGCAGATTGCTCCACCTAGCCCCCGAGAGCGACGCCCATGGTCTCATCAGAGTGGGTGGTCGTCTGCGGAGAGCTCCAGACTTACCGGATGACGCCAAGTACCCGATAGTCTTAAACAGCCGACACAAGGTCACAGAGCTGATCATAAAGAAATACAACAAGGATGTGCATCACGCCGGGGCAGAGAGAGTCTTCGCGGAGATCAGACGTCGTTATTGGATACTGCAAGGGAGAGAAGCAGTGCGGCGCTTCCAGCGAACCTGTCTAGACTGTCGTAAATGGCGAGCGCAGCCCAGTATACCCCGGATGGCTGACCTACCTCCCTGTCGCCTCCGACTCGGCGACAAGCCCTTTCACTCCACCGGTATGGACTGTTTTGGCCCGCTGTATATAAAGAAAGGAAGAGGAACCGAGAAGCGGTGGGGTATTGTATTCAAATGCATGACCACCCGAGCGATGCATATAGAACTCCTTCCAACCATGAGCACAGACTCATTCCTTATGGCCTTCCGAAGATTCACATCGCGGAAAGGCAAACCGTCTATATTATTGTCTGATCACGGGACAAACTTCAAAGGTGGAGAAAGAGAGCTGAGAGAGAGCTTCCAAGCTATGGGCCCAGAACTTAAGACCCACCTCGCTCCATCCCAGATTGACTTCCAGTTTAATCCCCCGAACGCACCTCACTTCGGTGGAACTTGGGAACGAGAAGTACGTTCAATAAAGACAGCCCTGTACGCCGTGCTTGGGGCCCAGACCGTGGCGGAAGAAGTCTTAATGACAGTCCTCACGGAGATCGAGGGAGTATTGAACTCAAAGCCCCTCGGTTACGTCTCAAGTGATGTAGCAGATGTCGACCCAGTCACCCCCAACACACTCTTGATGGGGCGGCTGGACCCCGCGCTACCACAGACAATGTACAGGCCTGAAGAAGCGAACGGCCGAAGAATGTGGAGGTACAGTCAAGTATTGGCTGACAAGTTTTGGAACAGCTTCCTACTCCACTACCTACCGTCTCTACAGACCCGCCAGAAATGGGTGAAAGAGAGAGACAATTTGACAGAAGGAACAGTCGTCATGATTATCGACCAGTCACTACCCCGAGCTATGTGGCCGGCTGGCCGCGTAAGCAAAGTGATCACCGGTGCCGACGGAAAGGTCCGAGCAGCCGAAGTGCTCGTCCAAGGACGGATCTACACCCGACCCGTGGCGAGGCTAATAGAACTGCCAAGGCTCCCCGATACTATCGATGACGACCATGACCCCATGACTTTGTGAACTGCCCGACCCCTCACAACAGACATTGAGTAGTGGACAGTGCGGTTAATCTGTCTCTGCTTAGCTAATTAGGTGGGACTAATTAGGAGGCGGCTGTTACAAAGGATCAGATTGAACCGAATGTATATATTTGTTGATTGGTATGTGTTGCATAGTATTTGTATGTCGTTTTGATATCCCTTGTGTGTTCCTTGTACATATACACGGAATGTCCCGTTAGCCTAGTACAGACCATGGTATTTCGTTCTCCTATTGGACAGCGGTCCACAGGCGCCAGGGCCATGCCTCCAGAGTCAGGTTCAAAGCCACCGTCAAGACATGTCTGTACATGCCCGGCCTTGCCCAAGAATACGAGACAGAAATGAGGTTGGCACTAGATTGTTCGCCGTGCATATAAATATGGCGCAGGTGAATACAGAAGCACTTAGTCAGAAACTTAGGAACTAAAGTTGAAGCCTCACCCCACGATACTCCGTGCGGTGAAGTATGGCCTGTTTGGCCCCAAATAGAGCATTGAGACCGCGTGCAAATTAATAACTGAATTGTCAGAGTTTGGCGCTATACCGTCGAGTGCGACATATTTCTATTAAGTCAGTAATAGTCTATTTGTGTATAGTGTATCGTGCGGCTAAAGTTCTACAGTGACCAGCATCACCAACGCTTCCTCGTACCAGCTAGAGTGCTTATCCAGGCTGGGCTGCTTTCATAGCGCTTTCACCCGAGGAGACCTAGACGAGGACCGTGTGGACATGTACACTGGATTAATCTACCCGACGACTGCATAGCCATTTACGGCTGGATTATATTTGTTTTGGTCCTGTGATTTATGGAGCGGAGAATCGCCGACGCCTACACGTGTGTGGGATTTACCCTGTGAGGAGCCACGTCGAGTCTGCGCCTCAGAGAGCCTGAGGCAGGCTAGCTTTCTTCACTGTGGAGCTACAGTCTACGGAGAACAGCTGTATTCGTCTGTGGATCAAGAGACTATTGCACCGTCTCCTGTACTTGGAGTCTCCTTAGTCATCGTTGACCAGACTCTCTACTAGCGACAGATCCTCTACCCCTGCTGGCTTACTACCGGGGGGACCCTTCAGTATCTCCCGCTATATATTACCAGTGCACCATAGATATAATTCCCTAAGATTCAGGTCGTATAATTACCTCCTGCGTAACCAGAGAATGGACATTCATTATTGATTTGCCTACGCACATTCCTTTGCCTTACAAGTGCATTCAAAGTATAATAGAGAAGTATATTATGTACCTTTTGCTGCAATAAATACTTAATTATAACTTTGTGTGGAACCGATTTATTGTGGGAAGTGTTCATCATATTTATATATCATGTACTGTATGGCCAGTAATTAAAGTACATAAAGCGGTAGTGGTTTAATGATACCATACTTATCAATACAGTCAGGGAATTGTACCCCTCAGTTACACCTAGAGCGCCTCCCAGAGGGGGGCGCCAAAAAAAAATTGCTTTTATTTTTAATTTTTTTTATTTTTAAATTTTTTTTTTCTGTGCAGTTTTGGCGCCCCTCTCTATATCGGCAACCATTATTTTTACATAAAAAAAATTCTAACATAAGGGAAAATGAGCCAAAAATCTAAAACGGTCGGTCGGTCTGAGCCTCAGCTTTAGGTGTTCACAGTCATAGCGCTGTGCATTGATGGGTATTGTAGTGGCCAAAATCCTAACAGGTTTGTCTTATAACCTATTTGAATCTTCCACTTGTAGGTTGGGAAGCAGTTTCAGACTCGCAGTCGCAGAACAGAAACCACTGCACGTTTTTGTTGTTCCTTTTGATCTTTTAATGGTCCAGCAACTGGCAGCAAGAACAAAATACGAAAACAATATCGCACATAAAAGTAAAACAGGAGATCCTAATAATCTTAGTAACAAAACAAGAGATCCCAATAATCTCTAAAACAAAAAGGTTGCGTCTGCGTTGCGTGTCAATGACAGTATTGCTGCTGCCTGCTGCTCAGCCGTCACACGCCGCACCTGTGGCTTATAGCGTTAGCCCCGCCCCATTCACCTGAGCAAAGCGCCCCACTCACTGCAACAGAGAAATGTATTAATACAGATTCACAATTAATCAAAACAAATAAGCTTGAATGCGGCTCTTACACCGGCCCCTAATTGTTCTCTAGGAATCAATTACTCAAACAAAATAAAGAGCCGTAAAACTATCAACAAATTAATTTAGAAAATATAGTATATACATTACATCCCTTGTTGATGTTGAAAGAAGAACTGTGTGGGGCCAACTTACAGGCCATGCGGCTGGGGCTAAACTGTGTGAGGCCAACTTACAGGCCATGCGGCTGGGGCTAAACTGTGTGAGGCCAACTTACAGGCCATGCGGCTGGGGCTAAACTGTGTGAGGCCAACTTACAGGCCATGCGGCTGGGGCTAAACTGTGTGAGGCCAACTTACAGGCCATGCGGCTGGGGCTAAACTGTGTGAGGCCAACTTACAGGCCATGCGGCTGGGGCTAAACTGTGTGAGTCTTCATTCTTAACCGTATCCTAGGGCCGGAGGTTACTAGCACATAGCCTTAAGGAGGGATCTTTATGATCGCTAGGTCAGTCAAATCAGAAAAAACTAAAAACTGTAATCCAAAGTGGCAAAGAGTGTATATCTCCAGGTATCAGTCTATGCGTGTATGTCTATGTATTAGTCTATGGGTGTATATATATGTATCATGGGTGTATGTATATGTATTAGTCTATGGGTGTATATCTATGCGTCAGTCTATGGGTTCTCTAGGAATCAATTACTCAAACTAAATAAAGAGAGCCATATAACTATCAACAAATGAATTTAGATAGTGACCTGGATGCTGAAATGGCATTTTGTCGCTCACCCTCTTACAACCCTGAGTTCACAGTTTGACTCTTAAGAATGTGTCATTGTCTAAATCATCTTAGCGATCCGGAAAGTATATATAAGGTATATATCTTAAACAGTAACACATGCTTCTTTGCTCTGTGCTTGGTTCATGACCAATGACTATATTGCCATAATGAGGGTGGTTGCTACTGTATAATTCATTTTAGATTAAATAGTAACTATAACTTGAAGGGGAAACTTTTAAATCCTATGGACTATATGAATTGGTCTTCACCACTGTGGTAAATTTACCTAAGTGAAATAAATAAAGTATATACATTACATCCCTTTTTGGCTGTTGAAAGAAGACCTGTTATTCTTCAATCTCCAGGAATGCGGCATAGCTTAGCTATGGGCCTATCAATAATGGAGGTTTTCGTCTGGAGCTTCACTGCACGGGTCAGACCTCCTGCATCAGGCTTGGTCTCCTGTACTCTGCCTAGTGGCCACGACCCCCATGGAGCAGTTGGGTCCACTACCAGGACGACATCTCCAATGTTAAAGTTTTTTCTTTTTTTTCTCACTGTGCTCCATTTCGGTCTTCCTTGGAGTAGCAGAAGGTATTCTTGTGTCCTGGCGTAGAGGTCAGATCTCTCGCAGAAGATGGTTTGTAGGCCTTCATCCAGTATAGGATCGATCTTACTGTTCTTCTGCACTCTGAATGGAGCGGTTTCCAGCACTGCCATTTCCACTGGGAAGGATTGCTTTTGAACATAGGTGATGACTGACCTCTCTGCCTGTGAGAGGTCTTCCACTGTGAGGAGCTGTCCACAAAGTGTGGTCCTGAAAGTGCCTAGCTCAGTGCTCACCTTTTGGCTGCTCGAGTGGGTGTGGCTGTGACCTGGGGAAAGCTCTTTGCGCTTTTTGACGGTCAACATCAGAGCATTCTTCCTAGTGTGCTCGTTACCAATGTACTTGAGTACTGTTTGGCTATCCCCGGCCCCTATGTGACCACATAACTCTGCTTGGCTATCCCCGGCCCCTATGTGACCACATAACTCTGCTCTCTTCATATCTGCTGGGGTCTTGTCCTCTGCCCTCTTCATATCTGCTGGGGTCTTCTCTGCCCTCTTCATGTCTGCTGGGGTCTTGTCCTCTGCCCTCTTCATATCTGCTGGGGTCTTGTCCTCTGCTGCCCTCTTCATGTCTGCTGAGGTATTGTCCTCTGCCCTCTTCATGTCTGCTGAGGTATTGTCCTCTGCCCTCTTCATATCTGCTGGGGTCTTCTCTGCCCTCTTCATGTCTGCTGGGGTCTTGTCCTCTGCCCTCTTCATGTCTGCTGAGGTCTTCCCCTCCGATGCCAGGCTTCTGGATTTTTCCTCACAGGGACTCTGGACCGGTGTGGTGAGAACAGGCGCCTCCCTATTGGCTGCTGCGATGGCCTCAGAACCATGTGGCCAAGACACAGGAAGTCCCCGTCTGAAATGCACCTGCGGCGCCTCCCGTTGGGCAGAGGGGTGGGCTCCGTCCTTCTCTTGCGGCCCGGCTTTTGCGGGAGAAGTGAGGGGCGAGGCCTGTGGCAGAGGGCTGTCGGTGAAAGGACGGGGCCGCTGGTTGACCATCGAGGTGGAGGACGGGAACTGGGCAGGGGGGTCCCTTGGGAACCGGAACTTCCTAAACGAAGACTGACGGTACAGAGGCGTCGGTGACATGGGCATGACAGGTCGAATATTGTGCACTAGTTGGGGCTGGTGCTGGTCATTAATGTCATCTGGCTGAGCATCGGGCCAACTGTGAGCATTACCATCGTTAACATTAAAAAAGGGCAAGTAATGTGCTCCTGCCTTGCTCCTAACAGCACCTATGTCATATGGATTTGAATATACCAGCGCCCATTTCCACTGGGAAGGATTGGCTGTGCTGGCTGCTATTTCACCTTGTAATTCTAATGTTTCTCTCCTTTTTTTTAATGTTTCTCTCTATTTGGATGCGCGCAGCTGCGCCTCATTATGTCATTAACGGGCAGGTCTGCCTTATCTGAACTTGCCATTCTAATTCAGAATAAACAAATAAATAAATCCACAAGGTCTTCGACGTGTTTAGAAACAGTGGCTGGTTATGTCATTATCATTGTCTTTCTCAATTGTTGGTTCGGTTACAGCCGCACGCCAGGCCGGCGTTTCCTTGTCTCGATGCGCGCAGCTGCGCCTCATCCATGTCATTAACGGGCGTCTGAACTCGCCATATTAATTCAGAATAAACAAACAAATGAATCCAAAAGGTCTTCAACAGTGGCTGGTTATTTCATTATCCTTGTCTGCTCTCTTTATCCATGATATGTCACCAGCACAAAATAAAATATTCACTGTCCATAAACATCGTTATCAGAGGCGAAGTTTGTTTAGTGATAAAATCCATGCATTTATTCCAAACGAATAATTATTCATGTGGCGTTGGTTTTTGCAGACACATACCTCAATTATTTGTTTGCTTGCTTGTTTACAGCCGTTAGGCCGGCGTTTCCTCTGTTTGTAGCCGCGCGTCGGGCCGGTGCTTTCCGTTCCAATTTGGACTCGTTTGATCCTCCAATTCTTTTTTCGTTCCGGATCCCAATAATCCGTGCTCTTCAATCGCAGCTTGTCATTTGGCTTGGCTTCAGCCCGTTCCTTCGGATCCCAATAATCCGTGCTCTTCAATCGCAGCTTGTCATTGACTTGATGTAGTGGCCAAAATCCTAACAGGTTTGTCTTATAACCTATTTGAATCTTCCACTTGTAGGTTGGGAAGCAGTGTCAGACTCGCAGTCGCAGAACAGAAACCACTGCACGTTTTTGTTGTTCCTTTTGATCTTTTAATGGTCCAGCAACTGGCAGCAAGAACAAAATACGAAAACAATATCGCACATAAAAGTAAAACAGGAGATCCTAATAATCTTAGTAACAAAACAAGAGATCCCAATAATCTCTAAAACAAAAAGGTTGCGTCTGCGTTGCGTGTCAATGACAGTATTGCTGCTGCCTGCTGCTCAGCCGTCACACGCCGCACCTGTGGCTTATAGCGTTAGCCCCGCCCCATTCACCTGAGCAAAGCGCCCCACTCACTGCAACAGAGAAATGTATTAATACAGATTCACAATTAATCAAAACAAATAAGCTTGAATGCGGCTCTTACAGGTATCGGTCAAGTGTTTATAGAATTGAGCGTTGAGGAAAGAAAGACTAACGTTAGAGAACTATGAAGAGGCAGTGGTGAATCTCGCTAGGGCGCCAAATGTGCTAGGTCCGCCCCTGGCGCCAGGAGCCACGCTGCGTCTGGCTGCATCCAACCGTCCACTCTGTATCTGTACGCATTCACACCGCCTCTTTACTGTACTCTACTTTATTACGTTTATTTGAATAGGGACAGTGCACATTATTCAACGGTAATGAGACAGAGTACCACCACTGTTACAGTAATATGCCATTGTTAGCTGGGTAGCTAGTTCTCAACTGCAGTCTCTAGGCAAGATGTTAAATGCCAGGTAAAAACAGAACAAACATTTTAAGAGCATAATTATAACAGTATTTGAATATAACAGCATAGCGGGGTTAAGGCTATTAAATACCCATTTTGCTATTGGCAAAGTGGGGACAATACAGAGTAGGATGGGAGAATACAATACAGAATACAGGAAGGAAATGCTGAGACAGAACAAGGCAAGACAGGGATGATGTAACATCAGCAACATGTAATAATAATAATAATAATAATAATACATACATTTTGTATAGCGCTTTTCCGAATGCTCAAAGACACTTTACAGTGCAAAATAAACAATACAGTTTTAGTAGAAAAAATGTAAATAAAAAATGTATATAAAAGGCATGTAAACAAAATGTAGGCATGCAAACAGGCAGACAGACATACATTAACACATTCGGGGCCATTGGATGAGTCTAATTAATGTCAAGAGGACCGGGGAATGTAAACAGACGTGGGGCTGTTTGTACAGCTAAATCTATACTTTATAGCGGGGGTTCCCAAACTTTTCAGGCCGGGACCCAGAAAATAAGGCATCAGAGAACCGCGGCCCAATGCACATCGTCAGGCTTTTTTTATAATTTTTTTTGCCAGGCGACCGATTTTTTAAGCCAAATATCACTTCAATCCTATTAAGTTAGTTCAAGGTAGTTATTCATTTATATGTGCTATTTATGAAAGGGCTAACTTGTTGCAAAATAATGATAATAATAATAGCCTCATTAAAATACTATTGTTTTCAGCGTTTTATGTGCATAATCTGTTATTTAGTTTGAAATGTTCGTTGAAATAAGTAGATTTTTCGTTTTTGTTTATTTATTAAGTTAATATAAAACCATATAGTCACATTTTAGAATACAATAGAATAGAATTTTAGAATACAACTAGAAACACTGTCCTGGCCTGCTTCTAAGTTCAGTGGCCTGACCCACTGCCCACTGCTTTATAGTATTGCTATCTGTCCATTCTCATTGTCAATTGAGTCCATAAACCATCCCTTCAAAATGGCTTAAAGAAGAAAAAAAATCATCAATAGGTTCTCATTTTATAGCGCCGTGAATATAAGCGTTATACCGGATTTGGTCTAGTATATTTCCTGGAAGCCGAGATACAGGGCTAATAGCTAATAACGATAGGTTATGTAGATAACCTAGTTATATTAGTATAGGCTAAGCGTCCCGCTCTGAGCCTTACGAGATACTCATATCTCCTGTGATACCTAATGTATCTCCCACGAACAAAAACACATGCACCCCACCTGTATGGGGCCCCGCCCCTTATGGTGGCCACCGCCCATATAACCATGACCCTGGTCATGAAACACCCTTCCTCGCCAAAACCCGTCCCAGGAAAAGATCCCTCAAGAGGGAACTCAGGGCGCGCAGAGCGGGACGCTTAGCCTATACTAATATAACTAGGTTATCTACATAACCTATCGTTATATATCGTATAGCATCGCGTCCCGCTCTGAGCCTTACGAGATAATGGGGAAGAGCGGGCGCGAGACCCGACAGATGTACCCCCTGAGGACCCGTAAGCCCACATCAAGGGGTGCGGGGAGCCCTGTCACCCCATCCTTCCTAACGAAGGGGGGGCGCAGTCAACTCCACCTGAATGCGAACAAGAGGGAGCCAGAACCCCTTGAACACACCGTACAGGCGGAACCACGTGTGACTCAACACACTGCGGCCCATACCCATACACTCCTGCTACCCGACCAAAGGACGGGAAGCAGGAAAGGCCACAGACCCCAGAACCGCCTGGGAGACAGAACCCCCGGTCATGTCCATGAGGAAAAACCTTACAAAGGAGCCCGGGGAGGACCATGAAGCTGCAGCACAGATGGCCTCCACCGAGGCCCCACCCAGGAGAGCGGCAGAGGCAGCCACCCCACGAGTGGAGTGCGCCCTGACGCCCCCAGGGGGATCCTGCCCAGCCAGCGTGTAGCAGAGGGTAACACCCTCGCACAACCAATGGGACAGGCGCTGCTCCGACAGTGCCTTACCAGCACGAGCCCCACCGTAACAGACAAAAAGCTGGTCGGTAACCCTGAAATCCTGAGTACGGCTGAGGTAAATCCCCAAGCACGGACTGGACATGACAGGTGAAGGCCCGCATCTAACTCACCAGTGTGAGGAGGAGGACGAAACGCCTGAACCACAATATCCCGGGAGCGGAAGGAACTCCGGATATTCTCAGGCACGAAAGCAGGATTAGGTCGCAGAGTGACACCGCAATCGGTCCGAAAAGACAGGCACTCTGGATGTACCGAGAGAGCACAGAGCTCACCTACGCGTTTAGCGGAAGTGACAGCCAGAAGGAACGCGGTCCTGAAGGACAGCTGTCCCAACGGCGCCCGCTCGAGCGGCTCAAACGGGGCCAAGGACAACCGACCGAGGACCAATTGAAGATCCCAAGTCGGAGCCAAGGAGCGTTGCACCGGCTTAACGCGTCGAGCGCCAAGCAGGAAACGCTTCACAAGAGGGTGGCTGAACAAGACATCCCCTCAAACCCCTCATGATAGGAGGATATAGCTGCTGCATATACCCTCACCGTCGAAGCCGACAGTCTATCAAGGAGAGACTGGAGGTAACTAAGGACAGCAACCAGGGGGCAGGAGACCGAGTCCTGGCCCCCCGCCTTACACCACAATTGGAACATACGTCATCTGCCCGCGTAAGCGCGACAGTGGAGGGAGCATGCGCATTCCAGATGGTAACACCATCAGGATCAAGAACCTGCGCCCCTCAACGTACCCGTCCCAACAACTGACCTAACAGATGTATGGGGAAGAATCCCTGGCGGCACGGCATCGGTCCCAGACCTGCCTGGCCATGTCCAGACGCAATCCTCACCCGTCAGGATGAGGGCCGCCCCGCGACAGTACACCTGCACCCACATTCTCCCTGCCGGGGATGTGGGGAGCCCTTAGGCCGCGCAGATGGAGGACGCCCATAGCCAGCCGCCCGCCGCCTGGTGCAGACAGGGGGAGCGTACTCCTCCCTGTCTGTCGATACACGACACTGACGTCGTATCGTCCGTCCTGATCAACACCATTTGTGGACCAGAAGGACCGCTTTCAACACCAACACATTGAACGTAGCGCAGACCGGGCAGCATGGTTTGCCAGCTGCCCCCTACTGCGTTGGCCCGACGCATCACCAGCGAGGGAGGCGTCGGTGAAAACGCGACGTGAGACAGCGCCGTAACCGTCCTAGGACGGAACCTCCCGAGCGTGTTGACAACACACTCCGAGATGGATGCCCATAGCCCTCCAACCGTTGACTGGGAAGAGGAATACTCTACATCCAGTCTACAGCAACCCCAGGCTGGTAGAGACCTGCCTGGTACGAGACCTGACGATCCACCTTGACCGCGAAGGACCAGAACGTCATCAGGGCAGAACACTCCGTAACCCCGGATGACGCAGAGGCCCCAGTGCGGCCTCCACGCACTTGGTGAAGATGCGGGGAGCCAGAGAAAACCGAACGGCAGCCTCTGGTACTCATACGCTAACCCTGCAAAGGAAGCGTAGGTAAGCCCTAGGATGGAAGATCGGGGATGCGCATACGCATCCTACAGGTCTATGGAGGAGAACCAGACCCCCACCTGACAGTGTTCAACAGGTAGGAGACGATCCAAAAAATGCTGAACCTTCCCATGGGACAGGTCCAGCCTGGGTCTTACACCCTCCCCCCCGACTTCTCGGGCAGAGAACACCGGGAGGAGAACGCCACGACGATGGCATGCTTCGTCCACAGAGATTGGATCTCGTCGACCAGAGCTGTCCCTGCTGGAGACCCTGACAATAGGGTCTGTACCAAACCTGAAAACGGGTGGGGTTGTGTAAACACAAGTCCCCGCCTCACCATTCTCTCCATCTACCTCGACATATGGTACTGCCGTAGCCATATGTGACGACACTCCCAACGCACCCGCCGTCACGTGGCGCAGGTCCGCCAGGAACTGTAGATAGTTGGCCCGGTCCCCCCCGCTGTGCGAAGACAACCCTGGAATCGTGCGAGGAGCGCGTTCCGTGTCGGAACACCTGACCCTGACACCACCCACGAGGCAATCGCACCCAAGGGGGAACCCCGACAGAAAAGGGCCTGTCTGATACGGGGGGCTTCCGATCAAAAAAGCCCCCCCACTGAACACCCCTCCAGAACATGCTGAAGGAGTTGTTCTGCAGCCGGACATGCAAGGTGTAAGGCCCCCATGGGTTCCTACACACCGTAGCCCTGCAGTGATATCACTACCACCCCAAACCATGTGAGCTGCGACCACTTGCCAATATTCCAGGAGTGGGAGCACCAACATGATACCTGGCCTGGCGAAGGCGAGGCCGGGGAAGCCCGCACTGTGTGCCTCAAAAGGTTTCGAGCCCCCCTGCTGACAACACTTAAGTTGACAGACGTAACACCAGGCTCAACCAACACAGTTCAAGGTGTGGGAGCCGCTTGACAGCACAACATTCTCACGGACAGACCCAGGCTCAGCCATCAACTGGGTGTCAGCCCCTGTCTCCATGAGAAGCGAAGAATGGGGCCGCATACGCTTCAATGAAGGTTCGCGGCCCGCAGCCAAAGGAGAACGCTCAGAGCCCCGCTTCTGGGGATACCGAGGATTGAACGGGGAGCGGGCTGCTC